>NW_027507784.1:23584198-23749198 GCF_037356315.1 Lithobates pipiens | reverse complement strand
GGGTTGTCAGCACCCAAGGCAAGACAAGTAATTTGCGCCCCTAACCCATGGACACTCCCTGAGTCCCCTCCACTTGTACGGTATTAAAACCCCTTATGGTTCTCTTTGTTCTTTCTTTTCCTTTTATCTCCTTCTATCCTAATTTCTTATTTTTTCCCCCATCTCTCTCTCTCTAGCCATCTTTCTTGTTCTTTCTCTCCCTTTCTTTGTTCCTCCTCCTCTTTTCCTCTCCCTTCCATGTATTTTCTATTTTTATTCCTTCTCTTATGCCTTGGGTGGTGAAGGGAATGGGATGAGTGGCAGTGCAGGGGGGGGGGGGGGGGGGGTTGGGATGAGTTCTGATCAGCCAACTTAGGTGCTCTTGATCAAGGTCATCTGTTGTTCTGAGAACTGTAGTGGGGACTTTTAATGGCAACTCTAATCACAGGTAGTGTCTCCGGCTTCACTGTGTTTCCAGCTCTGTAGTGTCTCGCAGCAGTGACACCTATGCCGAAATCAGGAGATAGGGTCTCCTCCATCCCCTCCTACTTCACATTCCTCACCAGTCAGCTGACCTCTAGTCTCTGCCCCCCACCCATGCCATGAACTGAATAGCTGGGAAGAGGCTGAGTGGGCGGCCGCGGGCTTAAGGAACAGCCCAGCTGGACTTCCACAGGCTCCAGGGACAACCCTGCTGGGCATCCGCAAACAGGCTGGTTGAGTGGTGCGGGCTTCAGGAACAGCCCAGGATTTGGTGACCCCTGGCAAATCGTCATTCGAACCCCGACGGGGTCCCCACCCCAGGTTGAGAACCACTGTTCTAGAGGGATCCCACTGGTATGGTATATACATAGTTACATTGGTACAAGCTGGAAAATGTAATGTAATTATGTAATAATATCCATACCTGGAATTCTTCTTTATATTTGTTTTTATGTTTATGGCAATTTCTCTCCCACCATACTCTCATAAGTATATTACCTGATTTATGCATGTAGCCTGTACATATGCTGGTTTTATTGTTTCTTCACCAACACATGGCTTACATGCACTGTTTGCTGATTAATTACTTTTATTTTAATGAAGTTCAACTTCTTTTCTTGTCTCCACGCAGTCCGCCATGTTCTCTCTGCGGAAAACCCTTCAGTGTGCGGCTCTCCTGTGGTCTCCTCCAATCGCATAGTTGGAGGTACAGATGCTTTGGATGGGGAATGGCCTTGGCAGGTCAGTCTGCAGCATGCTAATATACATATCTGTGGGGGTTCCCTAATCTCACCACAATGGGTGCTGAGCGCAGCACATTGCTTGGAAGGGTGAGTGCGTCTCCTTTCCCTTCTCTTCCCCTTCCCCTCCTTCTTTATGTGCACCCATCGAAAAAGAAGTTTGCCATTTCTGACCTCATTCTGGTGCCGATGCTTTTTTTTTAATGTACATTTTATAAGTCCACAGTAGACATGTGAAGAATGAAAAAATTTAGTTTTGTTTCGATTCGTTATTTACATAAATTCATTGAGTTAAATTTGTTCATTCGTTTAATTTGTTTTCGGAATTTGTTTAGTTTTCAAATCGATTCCAAAATTTTTCAAATAAATTTTGAATAGTTTTCCAATTCGAAAAATTTTCGATGTCAAAAAGTTTTCAAATAGTTTTCAAATTCAAATAGTTTTCAATTTTCCAAAGGGGATAAAATATAATAGAAAATAAAGGAACAGAATAGAAAAAAATGTATATTTTTCTACTCTATTTCTTTATTTTCTCTTTTATATAGAAAAGGTTTGTGGTTGGATTTAATTCATGGTCAAAATGTTATGATGACTATGGGATTTTTATCTGATATTATGTAATAAAATCAAATATTTTCTTAAATCACTTTGTGTGTCTGCTTACCTGGTAACAGACATACATACTGTATCTCCAATTAAAGTCCCATCATCTTTAGGAGTGCATTGTATCTCTTTTATTTCCTCGTTTTATTTTCTTTCTTTTTAACATAATTTATTGAGAATGATACCAATACAAGTTAATAATACAAGTTTTAACGTTGTATAGGGCTATCAAACTTGAATAAAGGAACTTCTCAGTTAATAATTTGGAATAACAATAGCACAGTTACCGTATAGAGAGTAATATGGGAATCTTTTATCAGTAAATATATGTGAAGAATATAATCATAACTCCTCGTTTTATTTTCTATTCTAATTTATTATCTTTGGAAATTGGAAAAACTCATCTAAAAGTTTTCGAATTTGAATCTGAAAATGGTTAGAAACTGATTTGAATTCAAATTTCCTCCAAATGTTTTTTTTCGTTATTTCTAATTGGGAAATTCGGATACATCCCAATTTCAGAAAAACAATTTTTTTTCCAGAATTTTAATTCGGAACGAAAAGAACCGCACATGTCTAGTCCACAGTTCAGTTACTATTGTAACATTTCCAATGCCTATTTTACATGCTTCACCTGCCAATATTGTCATGCATAACTGGATCAGAAGATTGGAGCACAACACCGAATATTGAAGACCAAAATAAGGCTTTATTCCAAACATGTAACAACAGCGCATTTCAGGAGCCACACTTTGCCCCCTTCATCAGGACTTAAGAAAATGGCTAAGGACTTAAACATTTAAAAAAAATCTGAATGTCAAATGTAGTGGGGTATCATTTAGCAGCTGGTGATCTATACCAAGCTTCTTTTGATATTCAGAATTTATTTGCTGTCCAAGCCCCTGGACAGCCGTTTTCTTAAGCCCTGATGAAGGCAAGGCGGAATAAAATTTGTCCTTCGAAACATGTTGGATGTTACAAATTTGGAATAAAACCTTATTTTGGAGGTGTGGTGCTTGAAACTTCCGATCCAAAGATTGCATAGAGAGAGAGAGAGAGAGAGAGAGAGAGAAAGACATTGATTTGTAGATTATACCTATTGGCTATATTCTATGCCTATTGGCTGTATTCTATGCCTTTGCATGACATCTGGTTGGGTGAGACAGAGAGTCTCAGTCATTGTTTGAAATTACTGTGTGGCATGGATTTGTTTATATACCCGACATGGCTTTATTTATAAACTAAGACATATGACTTTTATTATTATTATCAATTTATATAGCGCCAACAGTTTACGCAGCGCTTTACAATGTATAGGGGGTCAACATAATTACAGTATAATACAAAAGGTACAAGAGGGCCCGGTTCGTAGAGCTTACATTCTAAAGGGAGGGGGTGGTGGTACAAAAGGAAATAGCTGCAGAGAATTGGAGCAGTGATTTTAAGTGAAACAATAAAAATGAAAAACACCTTTAAATATAGAGCCGGGGGGGGGGGGGGGGGGATCGGGGTCCCCTTAGTTTTCCTGTAAAATAGCACATCTGTACCATGTATAGAACCTGCTGCAGCAAAATTGACCTTTATAAAGAAATCAAATGACATTTAAATTAATTGTATTATTTTAGTATTAATTTGTTTACTACAGTGGTGTGAAAAAGTGTTTGCCCCCTTCCTCATTTCCTGTTCCTTTGCATGTTTGTCACACTTAAGTGTTTCGGAACATCAAACCAATTTAAACAATAGTCAAGGACAACACAAGTAAACACAAAATGCAATTTGTAAATGAAGGTGTTTATTATTAAAGGTGAAAAAAAATCCAAACCATCATGGCCCTGTGTGAAAAAGTGATTGCCCCCCTTGTTAAAACATACTATAACTGTGGTTGTCCACACCTGAGTTCAATTTCTCTAGCCACACCCAGGCCTGATTATTGCCACACCTGTTCACAATCAAGGCATCACTTAAATAGGAGCTGCTTGACACAGTAAGGTCCACCAGAAGATCCTTAAAAGCTACACATCATGCCAAGACCCAAAGAAATTCAGGAACAATTGAGAAAGAAAGTAATTGAGATCTATCAGTCTGGAAAGGGTTATAAAGCCATTTCCAAAGCTTTGGGAATCCAGCGAACCACAGTGAGAGCCATTATCCACAAATGGTGAAGACATGGAACAGTGGTGAACCTTCCCAGGAGTGGCCGGCCGCCCAAAATTACCCCAAGAGCGCAGCGACAACTCATCCAAGAGGTTACAAAAGACCCCACAACAACATCCAAGGAACTGCAGGCCTCACTTGCCTCAGTTAAGGTCAGCGTTCATGCCTCCACCATCAGGAAAGGACTGGGCAAAAATGGCCTGCATGGCAGAGTTCCAAGGAGAAAACCACTGCTGAGCAAAAAGAACATCAAAGCTCGTCTCAATTTCTCCACAACACATCTTGATGATCCCCAAGACTTTTGGGACAACATTCTGTGGACCGATGAGACAAAAGTGGAACTCTTTGGAAGGTGTGTGTCCAAGTATATCTGGCGTAGAAGGAACACTGCATTTCAGAAAAAGAACATTATACCAACAGTAAAATATGGTGGTGGTAGTGTGATGGTCTGGGGCTGTTTTGCTGCTTCAGGACCTGGAAGACTTGCCGTGATAAAAGGAACTATGAATTCTGCTGTCTACCAAGAGATCCTGAAGGAGAATGTCCGACCATCTGTTCGTGTACTCAAGCTGAAACGAACTTGGGTTTTGCAGCAGGACAATGATCCTAAACACACCAGCAAGTCCACCATCGAATGGCTGAAGAAAAACAAAATGAAGACTTTGGAATGGCCTAGCCAAAGTCCTGACCTGAATCCTATTGAGATGTTGTGGTATGACCTTAAAAAGGCCGTTCATGCTCGAAAACCCTCTAATGTAATTGAATTAGGACAATTCTGCAAAGATGATTGGGCCAAAATTCCTCCAGGACGCTGTAAAAGCCTCATTGCACGTTATCGCAAACGCTTGGTTGCAGTTGTTGCTGCTAAGGGTGGCCCAACCAGTTATTAGGTTTAGGGGGCAATCACTTTTTCACATAGGGCCATGATGGTTTGGATTTTTTTTCACCTTTAATAATAAACACCTTCATTTACAAATTGCATTTTGTGTTTACTTGTGTTGTCCTTGACTATTGTTTAAATTGGTTTGATGTTCCGAAACACTTAAGTGTGACAAACATGCAAAGGAACAGGAAATGAGGAAGGGGGCAAACACTTTTTCACACCACTGTATATTCACACTATACTAACACTACACTAATGCTCTACACTCAAAATCACAATAAGTGAACACAATTACTCGCTAGTAGCAAACCTGAGCCCTCCTCTATCTCCATTCCATCAACATAATGCAAAAGCTTCCAGTGGGAAGGAACCTTTTATAATGTGGGGTGGAACTATGGGCACTGACCTGTGATTGGACAAAGTCATGATCAGTTAGTCCAATCAGGGCTCTGACAGTGTTTTGTGCCTTAATTGGCAGAGCCTTGCAGCAGTCAGGTGCAAAGCTTCACCCGATTAGGGCCCTAGAATGCACTGTGCAGCGCGCATTGTGAGCCACTCAGCGAGCTAACATCCCGCCGAGTGCCCCGCAAATTCGGGTGTTCGCTGAACGCACAATGTTCGGGCCAAACTTTTGCTCATCCGACTGTAGTACAGAATGAAGCTCATCACAAAAGTTAAAGTTGGGCGTAAACTTCCATCCATAAGGCTTACCTATACAGTATATACTGTAACTATCTCCTAAACAAGCACCCTTTAGGAGATTATTACTGTATATGCAGCCAGTGACATCACCGTTCCTTCAGAGTCCTGTGCCGTAAAAGGCGGCTCCCACATGCATGCGTGGGAGTGACGTCATCGCGGCTCCAGCCAGTCACACCGCCAGAGTAAGCGAACCCGAAAGGAACATCAGGTGAAAATGGGAGCACCTACAGAGGTGACAGCGGGGCACTGGAAGGCTTCGTTTTCAGGTAAGTTTAACATAATGTGCTAGTATGCTATGCATACTAGCACATTATGACATTACCTTGCAGGTTAGAAAAAAAAGCACCCAGCGGTTTACTACCGCTTTAAAGTTTCTGACAGGGCTGAAAGAGGCTTTCCTACCCATTAAAGCCCATAGCACTATTAAAAAATACCTTTCTTATTATTAATTAATTGTCAGGTCACCTTGAGATGAGGTGACAGATGCACACCGTAGGGATCAGGAGTGCACCGCAAGGTTGTGGACCCAACGGCTGACTGTTGCAGACGGGGGACAGATCCTACTCGGGTTATAGCGTAAGATTCCCTGGGGCGCGGAGTCTAAGAGCCAGCAGGTGTTCACCAGCGCCTCTAGTGGTAAGGATGGACTTGGCTGCAACTGGCTCCAGGTCGCGACCCCCAGGGTCCCCCAGCTCACACACACAGTAGGCAACAGGAGGATAGGGATAGTGAGGGACAAAGCCAAGGTCGGGGCCACAAGCAGACAGGAATAGTCAGGGACACGCCAAAAGGTCAGGATCACAGGCAAACAGGGATAGTCAAGGACACGCCAAAGTCGGTAACGAAACAACAGAAGAGCCCACGGCAGGTAACAGGAAGCTAACACACAAAGGTTGATCAGCAGCGTTGGCCTGCAGTGCACAGGTTAATATAGAGCTCCCTGATAGGAGCTAGGGTGGAGCCATGCCAGAGGATGGATTACAAAAACAGACAGGTGAGGGTCGGCTGGTCTCTAGATGAACACATGGGAACAGGTAAGCAGACAAACTATTGCATAACCATGACATTAATTTTGGTTAAATGGATACATTTGCAGAAATGTTGGTGAAATAAATACTTCAAGTTTTTCCTCATCATTATATAGCATGATGATGCTTATTAATAAACCATATTCTCATGGAGCAATAGCTGGGTGTAGGATGCCTTTCAGGGATCTCGGGGAGGTTCCAACAAAACAGCCAAATGCGTCATCATTTTTCCCATTGTTCTCAAGAAACATTTGCCGATTGCATCTTTAACTTGTGATCCAAAGATGTGTGCTTGGCAGAGGAATGGAATACATTAAATTGTTTTTGAACAATAGACGCGGGATCTGCCCACCTCTTAAGAAGCAGGCTGACTCTTTCGCCTGAAGGGGCAAAACGATGAAGACGGCTAGTTTTGTTTGACGGGAAGCTACTTGTAGGCCTCACGTTAAAGGGAATCTAACATTAAAAATAAGAATGGTACATTTGGTTTCCATCCACATTGTTTCTTTTTCGTTTTCTAATTATTTTATTTATTTTAAAAAATATGTAAAAAAGGGAAATAAAATATACGAGGGATCTTTCAAAATATACGAGGGATCAAAATTTTCCACACCTTTTTATATCCTCTATGGAGTACATCCGATTGTAGTGACACACATGTAATGTTGGGATATGTTTCCAAATGGTGGCATTAGAACGTGTATTTGTATAACTTTTTATGTTATTCAGGGATAATTATGCCACATTTTTATATTTTCTCTTAATAAAATATATCTTTTTAAGAATTTTGTTTTTCTCTGTTCAAACTGGTCCTGCGATAGTCCATCTCCTTCTTCCCCTGTTCCCCCTTTTTGGTGACCTGTCGGTGGACAGGTTCTCCTTATTCCAATTTCTTCATTTAATTTTGGATGATGGTACTGGCTTACCCTTATATTTTATATTATCTATGAGGCTATAGCTTTATTGACTTTTTTTATGTCGAATAGAGTTTAAAAAAGCATCGAAACTTTTTGAAGAATCCTTGTGGATGGATCATAACCACACATACAATGTTATCTTCATTTGTGATAATATTTCAATGCTATATATTTGCCATTTCAAAAATTGGTTTCACTCTGCTTGTAAAAAGATTGAACTCTCCCCTGGAGCCACGCCTTTAATTGACGATGACGACTTGATTTAGTTCCAAATTCGTTTTTCGACAAAATTGGACAAATTTGTCAATTCACAAATATTTGAATTAACAAAAATCTGTTTAACTAATTTTTCCCAAAAATTCATAAATTCGAAAATTAAAAAAGTCAAAAATTTGTAAATATGTAAATCCAAAAGTTCGAAAATCCGAAGATTCGAAAAATTTTAAATCTGAAAATAAGAATGAAAATTCAAAAGAACGAAAATCCGAAAATAAGAACGAAAATTCAAAATAATAACAAAAAAAATAATAATAACTATTACTAACTATTAAATTATAGGTATTGGAATTTCCTTTCAAATTTGTCACTTAGTTAATGTAACAAATACGAATTTATCTGAAGTTAAGAATTATCCAAAATAATGAATGCTGCATCTAAACAAATGGAACATAAGGGATTATTTAATAATAAATAATAATAATAAAACTTTTTTATTATTATTATTTATTATTATTAATTCCTTACTTAATTTGTAACTTCAGTTAAATTTGTATTTGTTATGTTCATAAACACCCAAATTTGAAAGGAAATCCCAATACCTATAATTTAATAGTTATTATTAGTTAATTAGTTATAATTTCTGATTTTCGAATTTCCGAATTTTGGGATTTTTTAATTTACCAATTTTCAAACTTATGAATTTACAAATTTATGAATGCCGCATCTAAACTAATGGAACATAACAAATTCAAATTTTTCCAAAGGTACAAATTTATTCGAAATGACAAATTTTGATCATAATGAATGACCCAAAAAAGAAAAAAAAAAAGAATGAAAACAAAAACAAACAAATTTTTCGGCAGTGGACATGTCTTATATGTGGTACACAGCCCTGAGTTTGTGTCACATCATTCTGAAGAAGATACCCTCATTTCATATTTACCAAGTCCATATAATAGTAGTACCTGCAAGACGAATGACAGGTCATCGGCAAACATAACTGGTCTATTAGTCCAATCTATAGGGCTCCAGGTTCTGGGGATATTTAGAGAAAAATTCTGTAGGATCTAGGATAGTAAAAGTGTAGCAAAATGTATGCAGAAGCATCCTTTTTCTAGCAGTTTTTAATCTCTTATGATTACATGACTGCATTGCTGCATAGGAATGGTTATTAATTGGTTTGTGGTACTGGAAACAATAGACTCAAAAAGGAAAGTAGGAGCAGATGCCTTACTTGTTTTCAGTGGTGGCCGCTCCATTAGGGGAGCAGGGGCACTGCAGCCTCAACCATGTGTCAGGTCCCTGATCTACATGTGGGGCACCAAACCATGGATTCCAATGGAAGGGGTGTTTTTTTAAGCATGTGATTAGAGCCTCTAATAGGTTTCAAAAAAGGGTGGGCTCAGGGCGCAGAGTACTGCGCCCCCAGCACACAAGCTTGTGTGACAAATAAATATTCGCTATTGTCACACTGATCCTCCTCCTGGCCAATCAGGAAGCCCTTATTGGCCAGGGAGTCTCAGGACACGCGGTAGCGGCCCCGGCTCTTGCTTCCCTCTACTCCATCAGGTAAGCCAGCATTCACAGTGTCTAGTGCAGGCTTTCACAACCTTTTAACCCTAGAGGAACCCCACAAATAAATGTTATGTCTCGAGGAACCCTTACTAAAACCAAATCATCAGGGCTCAATGGGAACAATGCTCCTTATATTGGTGGTCAATAGGAAGAATGTCTGTCAGATCACCTTGAGGCGAGGTGACAGGTGCACATCGTAGGTATCAGGAGTGCACCGCAAGGTTGTGGACCCTAAGGCTGACTGCTGCGGATGGGAGACAGATCCCACCGAGGTTAGAGCGTAAGATTCCCTGGGGCGCGGAGTCTAAGAGCCAGCAGGTTTTCACCAGAGCATCTAGTGGTGAGGATGGACTTGGCTGCAACTGGCTCCAGGTCGCGACCCCCAGAGTCCCCCAGCTCGCATCCACAGTAGGCAACAGGAGGATAGGGATAGTGAGGGATAAAGCCAAGGTCGGGGCCACAAGCAGACAGGAATAGTCAGGGACACGCCAATAGGTCAGGATCACAGGCAAACAGGGATAGTCAAGGACACACCAAAGTCGGTAACGCAACAACAGAACAGAAGAGCACAGGGCAGGTAACAGGAAGCTGAACACACAAAGGAATACACAATGGTTGATCAGCAGGGTTGGCCTGCAGTGCACAGGTTAATATAGAGTTCTCTGATAGGAGCTAGGGTGGAGTCATGCCAGAGGATGGATTACAAAAGCAGTCAGGTGAGGGTCGGTTGGTCTCTAGAGATGAACACATGGAAACAGGTAAGCAGACAAACTATTGCATAACCATGACAATGTCCCTCTTAAAGTGGTGTCCAGAATGCCACCCTTAAAGACAGCTAAAAAGATATTTGGTGTCAGGCTGCTGGCTTTACTAAGTGGTGCTGAACCTTTAACTCTGTAGACATCATCAAATAGGTGCTTCATCAGCCACAGCTCAGGGAACCCCTAGCAACCTCTGGAGGAACCCCAGGGTTCCACAGAACCCTGGTTGAGAATGGCTGGTGCATGGTGGGTGATCATCGCTGTTCATCTCCCGTGGCAGGGGCATGGTGGGTCATCATTGCTGTTTCTCTCCTGCACTGAGGGGGGTTCCGGTTGATCATCACCGTTCTCATCCAGGAGGGGGGGATTGTTAGTTTGTGTCCCCGTCCCCCCCCCATAATTTTGAGAACCAGCCGCCACTGCTTGTGCTCTCTTTCCTGGAAGCGTGCCTTCATTTGATGATGTATTGCTCACCCTAAGGTGGTGTCACATCATTCTGTTGTACAGAGGTTGGAAAAAAAATATGGAAACACTACAATATTTGCAGGTGTAAAAGTGACGTTTTGCATTGGAAACAGAAGTAATGTAACATTCTTTTTCTTCCGCTGTGTGATGAGACACCGAGCTAACAGTTGGGAAGCCTCACTTTTATCATTCACTGAGTGCGCTGCTAGTAATATGGAGACACGTCAGACCTTACTGAGCTTCAAAGAGGATAAATTGTTGGTGCCGCTTAGCTGGTGCCTCTGTGACTGAAGTTGCCAATTTATTTGCCGTGTTGCGAGGTACAGTATCCAAGGATATGGCGGCATATACAGTTTCTGGGAAAACGTCATCTGATAAGCAAAAGCACAGTCGACATGGTCAACTGACCGAGGACATGGTCAACTGATCAAAAGAGACAAAAGGACTTTGCGCAGGATCGTGACCTGGATTTTTGCATGAAGAGTGGTATCAGATTCGATTATCCACCATCCAAGACTCATATTTGTCCATTCCCAGGAGAATTCAGGCCATCTTGGATGCCAAAGGTGGTCCAACACCATATTGGGCAACAATTATGTTCTTTTACCAAACTTGTTTCCAGAATTTTGTCCAACCGCTGTAGATAACCTTATTTAAAATCTACCAAGTCCATATAATAACACCTACAGTACATTATGAATGACGGGTCAGCAACAAAAAACACTAGTCTATCAGTCCAATCCATGGGGTCCCTGGATTTGGGGACATTTAGAGAAAAATCCTTTAGGCTCTTGGATGATAGAGCTGTAGAGAAATGTATTCATGACAACCAGTTTCTAGCAGGTTTGTGATCTCACCTAAACACATCACTGTGTTGCAGCACAGAAATGATCATTTATGGTTCATGGCACGAAAGAAATAGATTTAAAGAGGAATAGAAGAGCAGATACCTTCCTCGATTTCAGTGCCCGTCTAAAGTTACAGTGTATTGTGAATTAAATAAATAAATAAGCAGGTGTATTGTAAATAAAGCAACGTCCACCCCAGCCTGGGTCTGTGAAATCAGCTCTCAGAACTCTGATTGTAATAAAAAAAAATGGCAATAGCATTAGAAAACAATTTCAAAGTTATGGCACGCTGGTATTTGGTACCAGCAAGGATTGCAAAATTTATCCCAGCATACCCAGAAATTTTTTTCGAGGATGTTCCTCACCTCAGCTCCTCCATATTTGGTGGCAGTGTCCGGTAACCCAAGATTTCTGGGGAAAGATATTTGATATGGTTTCTAAAGCCTTGTAAATCTCTATACTCCCAGACCCAGCTGTGGTCCTCCTAAATCTTAAACCAGCTGCACTTACTCATACTCAATTTTAACTTCTCATTAATCTTACAACTGCAGCCAAACAAACTATCGCTAAGGCTTGGAAATCTCCCACTTTAATTGTGGCTGAAGCCAAACATAGGATGTTGAAGCCCCTTTTATTTGCCAAAATGATGGCCATAGAGAATGATAATATTGGTAAATTCAACAAAATTTGGAAACCTTGGGTTAAACATTTTTTGCCCCATGACTTTGATTATTCATTGTTGTTGCCCCAATAATTCCTATGTATGTATGTATATTTTTTTAAATTATATGAATTTTTTGGATGTGGGCCGCACTACCACCGTGGAAGACCCTTCCTTCTCTTTCTTTCTTCCCTCTTTCTCGCTTCTTCTTCTTTCTCTCTTTTCTTATCCCGATGGATAAGGGAATCTCTCTTCTTACACATATGGTTTTATATTTTGAAATTGACAAGCACTGTCTTTTTTTTATTTTCTCTGATATTTATCTTAATTTTTATATGTTTGAGCTAATATAAATGGCATGTGTAATCCATGATTGGAATACCTAGAGCCCCTTATGTCTTTTGCAATATTTAAAATTATTTTGATGTAAATGTTCCTGATTTATACAGCTTTGCCCCTCCCCATCCACAGCATGTGCCCATCAGGGGTGGATGGGTGGTCTGGAGGCATGTTCCATTAAATACACCAACGTTTTTTGGGGTTCTATGTTGGCTATTTAAGTGAATCTATATTATTATAAGTCTTAGTTTCAGATATAATTCCTGTTGAACATACAGTGACTTATATGCTCATTATTTATTATTCATGTTTTGACTGTTTCCCATATATAAACCTACAGATTGTTATGTATTTATTATGTAAATCTTAATAAAAATATTGAATGAGAAAAAAAAATGGAAATAGATCTAAGCATTACAATTATCTTTGGGAGTGTGTAGAGGAAGGGTGTGCTTGTATGGATTTCAGAATGATCTTTATTTTTGTCTAGTGGTGATATTTGCACAGTAGATGGCGCCTTAGTGATGATCTATCCTTGTCTCCTTGTAGGCCTCTCGAAGTAGAGTTGTTAAAGGTGTATCTCGGCCCCTACAAGCTGTTTGGGTCTATTCCCAGCACATTCGTCGATGTAGAATCTTTCATTGTTAATGAGAACTATACGAAGACCGGAGACATTGGGGACATCGCCCTGTTAAAGTTGGCACACCCAGTCACTTATGATAAATACATTATGCCGATCTGCCTGCCATCTTCTTCTGTCACCTTCCCCTGTGGCATGGAGTGCTGGGTGACCGGCTGGGGGACAACATCTTACTATGGTAATCCCACAACAATGTAACTAAAACACCTTTCACATCTTTGTTATTCACAAAAAAAGATTTAACTACAGTAGCTTCAATTGTATTGTCTTCTACTTCTTCTTCTTGGCTTCTCCTCTGCTGCTGATAACCAATGGCATTTCATACAAATGAACTGTAGAATTTAAATGAAGAAGGCATTCTAAAATAGGAAAATAGTTAAACTAATGCCGCGTACACACGATCAAATTGTCCAGCGTACTTAGTCCGCCGAAACGCATTTCACCGGACAATTCAATCGTGTGTGGGCTTCAGCAGACTGTCTCAGCGTAAAGTCCGGCGGACTTAGAAAGTATTTTTGCAGTCCAATCTTACTTACGGACTTGGGTTTCAGCGGACAATACGTTCGTGAGTATGCTGGTCTGGCGAACTAAGAATGACGCGTGCTCAGAAGCAAATTACGAAAAGGAAGCTATTGGCTACTGGCTATTGAACTTCCTTTTTCTAGTCCCGTCGTACGTGCTGTACGTCATCACGCTAGCAAACGCCGGACTTTCTGTGTGTCCGTGTGTGGCCAAGTCTGTTCGGTAGAAAGTCTGCCGGACTATCCGCCGGATTGTTTGCCGGACTAAGTACACCGGACAATTCGATCGTGTGTACACGGCATTAGAAGGTGGCAAATTGAGAAAGAAGCTGGAAGACAGTTGCTGGAAGACAGTGCTAGACCGCAGGGACTGGAAACTACCTTGTGCTTAAAAGTCAACAGCCACAGTATTTGTAGCTGCTGACTTTTATTTTTTTTTTAAAAGGTCAAGCTCCTTTTTAAAACTCCAGAGGGCTGCAAGAAACCAAGATTGGAGCCACCGGCAGTGGGATAAGTAAGTAAACTCCATGGAAAAGGGATTTGAACAGCTTTTATTGGATGCTGTCGGGGGTTACAAAAGTATTAAATGCAAAAGAGTCTTTTGAAGCCTACAACGCTGGATCAGAGAGAGAGAGAGGTAGGAGACATGGACTGCCAGAGAGGTGAGTAGTTCTTCTATTGCAGGTCACTACATTACAGAGTCACTTTAAATTACCATTTGCTGTATTTGCAATTATCATTACAAATGTTTTGCAATCATCTTTCAGAAGTACCACCCATGAGATATTCTACATTACAGGACGTATCTAAGCCTGAGAGAGCATAGACAGTCAACGACCAGCGAAATTGTCCACTTCCATAGATTTTCCACTTTGTCTCTTTCATTAATTATTAAAGAGGAAGTAAACCCTGATGGGTTTACTTCCTCTTTCATTCCCTGCAAAGGTAAAGCATAATGGACTACTATGCATCGCATCGCATCGCATTGCATAGTAGTCCATTATGTGTCACTTACCTGACACAGGAGCCAGCGAAGTCACCGCTGTCCCCTGTAGTCCGGCGCATCCATCTTCTCGGTGGGTCTCGCCATTCCACCACTGTCATTCGGCGAAGCCGCGATGACGTCACTCCCACGCATGCGCACGGGAGCCGCCACGTGCGGCATATCGCCGTTGACGGGTGCCGCGCTCAGTGCGCCTGCGCGCCGCTGTCTGCGGCGCATGCGCCGTAGACAGCGGTGCCTGTCTTTCGGCAAATTTCTCCTAAACCGTGTAGGTTTAGGAGATATTTCTTGGAACTACAGGTAAGCCTTAATCTAGGCTTACCTGTAGGTCAAAGTGTGTTGTAAGGGTTTACAACCACTTTAACCGCTCTCTCCACTCAAGCCCCTAAGAGCCTGCCAGAACTTTAGATATTTACAGTACTTGTGTCATTCAGTTAATCATCTTCTTACTGTTCATGTTCCCCAGGGGATTCACCTATAGATGGGATCCTCCAGAAAGTGATGACTCCACTCATCGACTACAAAACTTGTGACCTGATGTATCACGTGAACAGCAATGAAAACAGCAATACAGTTATTATCCAGGATGAAAAGATATGTTCTGGCTACAGAAATGGACTAAAGGATGCATGTCAGGTTGGTGACACCTACAGGGGCTCAGCTTGTAGGATTTTGCAGGGCTGGGTGATGTACTGAGCAGTTCTTACATTTAGTGCAGACTGCTTGCATTCTGGGTATTTCATCCCTGGGCCAGTACTATTGCTCAATACATCCTACAGCACCATTCAGCCTCGGCAGCTGTCAGCCTCTCATAGAGTATGACAGGCTGCTGGCAGTGCGCTGAATAGTGCGAATGTTCCTTGCACCTGCACCTAAATGCCAGAGCCTCATGCACTGGGGCTAAACACTCTTATACCATGTACACACACACACGGAATTTCCGACAACAAAAATTTTGGAGCTGGTTCTCAAATTTTCCAACAACAAAATCTGCACTGGCTATTGAACTTCATTTCTCTTGGCTTGTTGTACGTGTTGTACGTCACCGTGTTCTTGGTGTTCGGAATTTCCAACATTTGTGTGACCGTGTGTATGCAAGACAAGTTTGAGCCAACATCCGTCTGAAAAAAATCCAGGATTTTGTTGTCGGAATGTCCGATCGTGTGTACGCGGCATTAGTCTTTTCTGTACTTTATTCATTCAATAAAAGCTGGAGAGAGGGTTAGAGGTTACCCACAAGAGCAAAATGTCATAGAGACCTTCTGGTAGCATTACAGTTAATGGTGGCCCTACTTTGCTTAGTAGCAGCCTCCCAAAATTTGGTGGCCCTCGGGTCATAATATTTTAGTAGCAGCCTCCCAATAACAATTGAAGATCAAAAGCTTCTTGTGTTCTCAGTAGAATTCCCTATGTGATCAGTCATGGGTATCTTAAAATGTTGAATAATGAGGTCTTCTGCAAAGTCCTTCGGCAACAGCTCCTCCCAAGTTCCCCAGCACACTTTTCAGCATAACAGTGTAATCTGAAGAAGCTTCATACAGGTAGCCAACTTCCTGACATCTCTAGAGATGCCTCATATAGGTAGAAATCTCTCTAAATTTGTCAACAAACAATCAATGTCCTGAGCTTAGGATAAACCATGGAGCACAGAAAACAAGGTTAAGACAGGTAGTGAGGGGAAATCTCTGAGATTTCCTCTCACTTCCAGTCTATCCAGTATATTAAATATAATATGGACATATATTGGACATTCTAGCGCAACAATCACTCCCTGCTTCTGGGTCAGTACTGGAAAAGCTCTGCCCAGCACATACCCTGCTAAAAACGGCCAGCGGGATGCCATAGTTTGAAGGAGTTCAGCCTGCCCTGGATGCCAGCACTGACTAGAATGATTGGGAAGCATGACGTCTCTCTCTCAAAGACATCCTCTACTTAGCCAGCTGCTTCTCCCCCACATGCTTGTTATTCTACCATGGGACCCCGCTCTGCTGACAGGGGCTGAGGGGCGGTCGGGGGTGCTTTGCTGGGCTGAGCATGCGGTAGGCGTCCTGGAGTGATCAGTACCGTCTCCTTCCCCTTTCATGTGTCAAAATCAATTTAATCATGGGCCACATCAACATTTACAGTTGCCCCCAGCTGTATCTGTAAGACTAAATATTCAGAGCACCTCCCCCCTTTATATCAGATGTCAAGAGCCCCCCCCCACCACCATCAAATGTCAAGAGTACCCCCCCACCATCAGATGTCAAGAGTACCCCCACCCTCCCTTACACCATAGTGCACCCCCATACCTTGTGCTGCTGCTGAAAAGAAGCTGGGGGCAAAACTGGGAAGCAGAAAATATAGAGTCTGGAGTAGGACCAGAGGAGGGCTGGAATCAGCTGCCGGAGTCTGCCGAATGCTGAGACTAGGGCATGAGGAGATGAGGGGGGTGCTGCGCCTGCACAGAGGTGTAGGATCTGTAGAAGGAGTTCTGTCCTTCTCTCTGCTACCGACTCCTAAGACAAGGTGGGACGGAGATGTGGGTGATGCCGCAACTCCAGGAGAGGTGTGAGGGTCACATGAAATGGCCCGAAAGGCCAGATTCCACCTGCGGGCCTTCTGTTTGAGAGGTGAATGACATGAACTAGGGGGCGAGGGCAAAACTGTTTGTAAAAAAGAAAGTAAAAGAAAAAAGCTCAATTTTAATAGTGGAGTGGAGAAGGATTACAGTGAAGGGAATGTAAGTAAGAGGGTGAAGTGCTGCTTTAAAAAGCATTCTCCCTTCATTTTTTATTTTTCATTGTTCCTTCCCCCAAAGGGAAAAGTAAAAGTACGTAGTACTTTGTTCCATGTTTCTATGTGCTTTGTAAGCCTAGCTACAAGGTCACACAGGGTGCCCCCCCTCCCCCCAGTGGCCATCTGACAATGCAGCTACCAACTAGCACATGGCACATCTCTAAGCACTTGTCTGAGACAAGTAGTGGCAAGAGGAATGCATTTCTCTTGCCGGCACTTCTATTAGAAGTGCTTGGAGCCAGAGATACAGTAGTTACCAGCTATTTAAGATCCCACACACTCCTGTTGCCTGCACTTACTTTCCCATCTGGAGGTCCGCCGTTATCCTGCAGGGGTTGCCTGTTATCTCAGGCTCCTTGAATGATATCTGCACCCTTGTGTCTCCACTGATTCACTGACCCCAGTGTCACTAGTGACCTCTACACCCTTGTGTCTCTAGTGGCCATGTGTTTCCAATGGCTCCCTAAAAAATTTAGGTTTTTCAAAGCCTAGCTGCAAAAAAACATAAAATTTCGAAGACTCCAGCGTAAGGCCTGAACATTAATGCTTCAGAATAACAGCCTGAATTATGTAGAACATAAAGAAACATACCGGTAATAGAAGAGATCTTTTGTCAGTGTGTAAGGAAATTATAAAAAAAAATTCTCCTCAGTTGGTAGTCATGTTGCCATTTTCCTCCATCCTGTGACTTGCCATTTAGCGGTTCCCGTTATGCCTTCGTTGGCTGGAAAGAAAACCTACCTGTCCTTGAGATGGGTTCACCCCCATCTCAAGAACAGGAAGGGAACATATCCTATATGGGGTCACAGATGGAGATTAAAACCAGCAAGAATTTAAAACTCTTTCCCAGACTCTGCAAAGCTAAAAATAAAAATCTTGACTGGGGTTAGGTTTTAAAGTGGTTGTAAACCCTTACAACCAACTTTGACCTACAGGTAAGCCTAGATTAAGGCTTACCTGTAGGTCCAAGAAATATCTCCTAAACCTACACGGTTTAGGAGATATTTGCCGAAAGACAGGCATCGCTGTCTACGGTGTATGCGCCGTAGACAGCGGCGCGCAGGCGCACTGAGCGCGCTGCAGTTAGCGGCGATATGCCACGAGTGGCGGCTCCCGTGCGCATGCGCGGGAGTGACGTCATCGCGGCTCCGACGAATGACAGCGCCGGAGCAGCGAGACCCACCAAGAAGAAGGATGCGGCGGACTACAGGGGACAGTGGTGACTTCGCTGGCTCCTGTGTCAGGTAAGTGACACATAATGGACTACTTTGCGATGCATAGTAGTCCATTATGCTTTGCCTTTGCAGGGAATCAAAGAGGAAGTAAACCCATCAGAGTTTACTTCCTTTTTAATAAAGAAACCTTGTAGGCAAGCTGCAAACATCTGTCAAAACTGGTATCAATTTCCCAAGAATATGCTGAGGACCTGGATCAAGCATATCGAACTGCTTCTCTGGTGCCTTCAGATAGATTAAGAACTTAAATTGAAAGGGGCCTCAAGCAGATATCTATAGACATAATGTATCCCCTTGAAAGTTTATTCCATCAGTTTGGTCCAATGTTTGATTTGGGTTGGCCATGCTCGACAAATAGACACCAGTACAGCTGACAATTTTTGATGTTTTCTAGGGTGACTCAGGAGGACCTCTGGTGTGTAAAGTTCATGGCATCTGGTACCAGGTTGGAGTTGTAAGCTGGGGAGAAGAATGTGCAGCTCCCAACCGCCCTGGAGTATACACCCTGGTGACAGCCTATCAAGCCTGGATCAGCAGTTACGTCAATGTGACATTCATCAATGTGACAGGAATTCCTCCACCAACAAACACATGTGCGGGGGACTTCATCAGCAAAAATGAGACTAGTAGTGCAGAAACCACTGCTTATCCATCCAGCACAGTCACAGACAAGGCCTATGGCCTTTCATGCCATTGCTGGATTATCCTGGCCCTAGCTGGTCTTCTTCTCACTCATCTTTAACCACAAACTGTCTTCAGACTCAGAAGAGGAACTTGCATCTTCCCATCTTTATTAAAAACACATAACTTGGGTGATATTGTATCCTATCAACATCATATGTGCCTTATAACATTCTCATATGTGCCACCATAAGAATAATTTAGTAAGACAGAACAACGGGTAATGGTCATGTTCAAAGTTTAATAGACGATTGCAAACAGTCAGATATTTGCTTACTTATGCCAGTGGAAACTTGATTTATTGCTATGCCTTCCAAAATGATTAAGAAATATTACTACATATGTAATCTATAACCTGTTACTGCCATTTTGTTTGGTGTGCAAGTCCCAAATCCTAAAAAAAAACTCTTAAAAAAAATGGATATTAATATTGATTGATCTAGCAGTCCATCGTCTTCCTCTTCTCGTTTAGTTTTTATCATCCCTGCTTACCTGCTTGTGGATCCTGCACAGATAACATACTCACCCACCCACCAGATCCAGCAATGTCCTGCTGAGATCCTTCTCCCTTCTGCCCCATGCTTGGTCCCGCGCTGCCATCTTTATCTCTGATGTCATCGGGAAGCTGACGGCTATTCTGGGTTCAGCCGGCGGCTCTCCCAATAACTCACTGCTAGTCCCGCCCCCTCCTCTTTTCTCAATGCAAGCTAATGCCTCCCGAGTTTATGTGATGTGCATATCCTGGGTGGCACAGTGAGAAAAGTGCACTTAATTTGTCTAGGCCAGGAGTGTCAAACTCAATTTAATCATGGGCCACATCAACATTTACAGTTGCCCCCAGCTGTATCTGTAAGACTAAATGTTCAGAGCACCTCTCCCCTTTATATCAGATGTCAAGAGCCCCCCCTCCCACCACCATCAAATGTCAAGAGTACCCCCACCCTCCCTTACACCATAGTGCACCCCCATACCTTGTGCTGCTGCTGAAAAGAAGCTGGGGGCAAAACTAGGAAACAGAAAATATAGAGTCTGGAGTAGGACCAGAGGAGGGCTGGAATCAGCTGCCGGAGTCTGCCGAATGCTGAGACCAGGGCATGAGGAGATGAGGGGGTGCTGCGCCTGCACAGAGGTGCAGGATCTGTAGAAGGAGTTCTGTCCTTCTCTCTGCTACCGACTCCTAAGACAAGCTGGGAGGGAGATGTGGGGGATGCCGCAACTCCAGGAGAGGTGTGAGGGTCACATGAAATGGCCTGAAAGGCCAGATTCGGCCTGCAGGGCTTGTGTTTGAGAGGTGAATGACACGAACTAGTGGGCAAGGGCAAAACTTTGTAAAAAAGAGGAATGCATTTCTCTTGCCAGCACTTCTATTAGAAGTGTTTGGAGCCAGAGATACAGTAGGTACCAGCTATTAATGCAGTTATCCCCTTGCTAGCTATGTTGTTGGGCGGTTGCTGGAGTTAAAGTGGGTGGGAGGGTATCTCTGTGTAAATGTGATAAAGTCCTCTTGATCCTCACAGGTAGAATGTTTTAGAAGAGGGCTAACTGTAATGCCGCGTACACACGGCCGGACTTTTCGACGGACTAGGTCCGACGGTCATACCAACAGACTTTCTGCAGAGGTCCGAGGGACTTTTTGAACAAAATGGCCATCTTTATGAGGAGCAACAATTATTTTTTTTCAGATCCTCAGAGAGTTCTTTGCCATGAGCTGCCATGCTGAACTTCCAGTGACCAGTATGAGAGAGTGAGAGCGTTAACACCAAATTTAACACACCGGCTCCCCATTCACACCTGACAACTTGTAACACCAAGTCACATGACAACGGGGAGGGAAAATACCTAATTGGGCCCAATTTGGACATTTTCACTTAGGGGCATACTCACTTTTGTTGCCAGCGGTTTAGACATTAATGGCTGTGTGTTATTTTGAGGGGACAGCAAATGTACACTGTTATACAAGCTGTACACTCACTACTTTACATTGTAGACAAGTGTCATTTCTTCAGGGTTGTCACATGAAAAGATAGAAGAAAATATTTACAAAAATGTGAGGGGTGTACTCACTTTTGGGAGATACTGTATCTTGCTAGTAACCCGGGGATTGCCTGTACCTGATATCCTTATGCCCCGTACACACGAGAGGGATTAAGTCTGCCAGACCTCCGACGGAGTTCCGCTGGAGTTCCGACGGAGTTCTGGCGGATTTTTCGACCGAACGGACTTGGACACACACCATCACACTAAACTCCGACGGAGTCGAACGTGATGACGCACGACTGGATTTAACGTAGGAAGTTCATAGACAGTAGCCAATAGCTGCCCTAGCGTCGGTTTTAGTCCGTCGGAGTAGCACACACACGAGCAAATTTTTCGAAGGGACCGGGTCCGGCGGAGTTCCGTCGGGAAAATTTGAAGCATGCTTCATTTCTAAAGTCCGTCAGACTTTAGCGAAGCTAGAGTCCGTTGCAGCCCACACACGATCGAATAGTCTGACGGACTCAGTCCGTCAGACTTTGGATGTCGAAAAGTCCGCTCGTGTGTACGGGGCTTTAAAGTGGTTGTAAAGTCTGAAGTTTTTTGTTTTAACCTAATGCATTCTATGCATTAAAGCGGGACTGTACTGGGGAAAAAAATATTAAAAGCCAGCAGCTATAAATACTACAGCTGCTGACTTTTAATAAATGGACACTCACCTGTCTCGGGGTCCAGTGATGCCGGCAGCCGAGGCCGATCGATCGCTCGGCTCTCGGCTGCTGCCGCCACCATTCTAGGTGAGGGAATCAGGAAGTGAAGCGAATCGGCTTCACTTCCCGGTTCCCTACTACGCATGCGCGAGTCACGCAGCGCAATAGGAATTGTCCGCGCTGTCTCTGAGACCCGTGTGTGTCCCAGCAGACAGCGCGGCAGGACAGGAAGAGGCACAGACTCCCTTGGGAGTCTATGCCCAAAAGTGGGTGTAAATACCTGTCTTTGACAGGTATCTCCACCCCCTTCCCCCCTGAAAGGTGCCAATTGTGACACCGGAGGGGGGGAGGGTTCCGATAAGCGGAAGTTCCCGCTTTAAGATAAAAAACCTTCTATGTGCAGCAGCCCCCCTCAGCCCCTTAATACTTACCTGAGCCCCATCTCAACCCAGCTATGAGACAGCAGCCACCCAGGACCCTCTCTCTCCTGATAACCATTGGCTCCAGCTGCTGTCATCCAAAGTCAGTTAGCCAATGAGGAAAGGGGAGAGGCGAGGTCGAACCACAGCTCCATGTCTAAATAGATAGAGGGAACTGCGGGTTGGCTCGGGTGCCCTCCATAGCAAGCTGCTTGCTGTAGGGGCACTCAACAGGAGGGAGAGGCCAGGAGCGTTAGCGAGGGACCCCTGAAGAGGAGGATGGGGGCTTCTCTGTGCAAAACCATTACACAGAGCAGATAAGTATAACATGTTTTTTATTTTTAAAGATAGATGAAAGAGACTTTAGTATCACCTTAAATTCTCTTTGCTGGTTTCGGGAAGTTGGGTTTGGTATTTTAAAGGCTTTTTCCTCTCTGTGTGTGTTTAGGCTATTGAGGAATGTCATGTGCCTTTTTTTTTTCTGAAAAAACATGTTTTTCTTTGTCATGACTAACAATGCCTGCAGGAGATGTGAATTTTTGTCCCACAATTGAAAGTATGGTACTGAATGTATTCTAAAACCAGTTTGGCTTGTTGAATTTTCTCTGGTTTTGTATTTGTACAATTGTGTTTGCAATAGTCAATTCTACACATTAGAAGCAATGTCTGAACCATAGAGATGAGCTTTTGGGTTTGGGTTGACCATGAGTTAGGTCCAAAAACACAGATTGTTCGCCATTCCGCAAACGTGCAAAAAACGAAATAGACGGAACTGGTTAGTTTGCTGACTGAGACCTCTGGCGGTGTCACCCAGAAGAACTTTGTTTCGTGTCCCTTATGCCCCGTACACACGATCGGACTTTCCGACAACAAATGTTGGATGTGAGCTTGCTGTCGGAAAGTCCGACCGTGTGTAGGCTCCATAGAACATTTGCTGTGAGAACTTTCCGCCAAATTTGAGAGCAGGTTCTCAAATTTTCCGACAACGAAACTTGTTGTCGGAAAGTCCGACCGTGTGTAGGCTCCATAGAACATTTGCTGTCGGAACTTTCCGTCAAATTTGAGAGCGGGTTCTCAAATTTTCCGACAACGAAACTTGTTGTCGGAAAGTCCGACCGTGTGTAGGCTCCATAGAACATTTGCTGTCGGAACTTTCCGCCAAATTTGAGAGCAGGTTCTCAAATTTTCCGACAACGAAACTTGTTGTCGGAAAGTCCGACCGTGTGTAGGCTCCATAGAACATTTGCTGTCGGAACTTTCCGCCAAATTTGAGAGCAGGTTCTCAAATTTTCCGACAACGAAACTTGTCGGAAATTCCGATCGTGTGTACACAAGTCCGACGCACAAAGTTCCACGCATGCTCGGAATCAAGCAGAAGGAGCCGCATCGGCTATTGAACTTCATTTTTTCTCGGTTCGTCGTTCGTGTTGTTGTACGTCAATGTTCGGAATTTCCGACAACATTTGTGTGACCGTGTGTATACAAGACAAGTTTGAGCCCACATCCTTCGGAAAAAAATACACGGTTTTGTTGTCAGAAATTTCGACGGACTATCACTAAATGATCCCAGGAACATCATTGGTCATATGGGGTCATGACCGTATGTGGATGGTGAGTGATGTGAACAAGCCGGTTTTCTGACATTCATCAGCTGGCCAGGAAACTGACATTTGCAACAAGAGTGTGCATGGTTATTAACCACTTAACCCCCTGACCAATTTGCAGCCAAAGGACCGGGCCCCTTTTTGCGATTCGGCACTGCGTTGCTTTAACTGACAATTGCGCGTTTGTGCGACGTGGCTCCCAAACAAAATTGGCGTCCTTTTTTTCCCCCACAAATAGAGCTTTCTTTTGGTGGTATTTGCGCTAAAAACAAAAAGAGCGTCAATTTTGAAAAAAATTCTAAATTTTTTACTTTTTGCTATAATAAATATCCCCAAAAAATATATAAAAAAACATTTCTTTCCCTCAGTTTAGGCCGATACGTATTCTTCTACATATTTTTGGTTAAAAAAAATTGCAATTAGCGATTATTGATTGGTTTGCACAAAAGTTAAAATGGAACAAGTTCCCCCACCAACGGGGTTTTTAGGCAGCAAAAAACAATGATGATAGCATGTCAAAAATAATATGAAAAATATTTTATTGTATGGTAAAAACATGAGCTCCACCTAGACATTTAAAAAGAGGAGAACAAGCTCTTGTATACAAGATACAATGATATCAATGGGCATACAGTGAACAGACTATACTATAAATACACTGTATGAATTAATGACAGTAGAAATATAGTTCTAACGCGTTTCAACCACTAGGGTCTTCTTCAGAGATGGTCTGTTAATAAAAACAAAGTTACACTCAGTGAATCTATCAAATAATATTTGTATTAGAATTATCTTATATTTGTTAATATGGTTTACCCGATAGTGTATTTCCAAAAGAATAACGTAAGTTGTAATGCTTAATGATGGAGTTCACCCATAGGTTCATGTTTCAGTATCCCTCACATATCAGAGATGTTGGTCGGTCCGTACATTTCGCCAAAGTGCCAAAAAGAGGGAGCGGGATCGGAATACCCACCGGCGCGGCTCGCGGGAAGTCACACGGATTCCATACGCCCCATAAAATATATATATATAGGAAGTAAGTTATAGCTTTTACAAAATAGGGGATAGTTTTATAGCATTTTTATTAATATTTTATTTTTTTACTAGTAATGGCGGCGATCAGTGATTTTTATCGTGACTGCGACATTATGGCGGACACATCGGACATTTTTGACACATTTTTGGGACCATTGTCATTTATACAGCAATCAGTGCTATTTAAAGTGGTTGTAAACCCTTAGGCCGCGTACACACGCGGGGACTGTTCGGCCAACTTTGTCCGCTGAACAGTGTTTCGGCGGACAGTCCGCCCGTGTGTGGGCTTGAATTTCCGAAAAACTGTCCGCTGAAACCTTGTTTCAGCGAACAGTTCCCTCGTGTGTAGGCTTGTTCGACAAACTAAGTTCCGCGCATGCTCAGAAAGGATTTACACGCCGAAAGTTATAATGCAATGTATAGGACGTCGTATTTTTCGTCCCGTCGTACGTGCCGTTCACGTCATCGCGCACGGTTTCAGCAAACTGTTCGTACGTCGTGTGTGGCCATGTCCGTCCATGCTAATTTTGAGTGGACTGTTTGCCGAAACTGTTTGACGAACAAAGGTTGAGCGAACAGTCCCCGCGTGTGTACGCGGCCTCACAACACACTTTGACCTACAGGTAAGGCTAGATTAAGGCTTACCTGTAGGTCCAAGAAATATCTCCTAAACCTAGACCAGTGATGGCGAACCTTGGCACCCCAGATATTTTGGAACTACATTTCCCATGATGCTCTGACACTCTGCAGTGTACTGGAGCATATGGGAAATGTAGTTCCAAAACATCTGGGGTGCCAAGGTTCGCCATCACTGACCTAGACGGTTTAGGAGATATTTGCCGAAAGACAAGCACCGCTGCGCATGCGCGGGAGTGACATCATCGCGGCTCTGGCGAATCACAGCGCCATAGCAGCGAGACCCGGAAGTTGCTCCGGGATACATGGCAGCGGCGAAGAGGAAGACGGAGGACCAATTTGGGGGCTTCGTTCTCAGGTAAGTTATTCATAATGAGCTAGTATGCTATGCATACTAGCTCATTATGACTTTGCCTTATAGGGTGTGTTTTTTTTTTGCCTTTACTTACTCTTTAAATGCACTGATTCCTGTGTAAATGACACTGGCAGTGAAGGAGTTAACCACTAGGGGGCAGTGTAGGGGTTATGTGTGACGTTATGTGTTTTCTTTTATTGTGGGGGGGTGGCCTGGCATGTGACGTCACTGATCGTCTTTCCCTATAAAAGGGACGATCGGTGACCTCTCCTCGTTCTTCAGCTCTGTGACCCGATCCCGGGACACCAGCGGCCACAGTCACAGAGCTCCCGACCCACGGCTGGGCACTTAAAGAGCCACGTACAGGTACGTGATTGTCCCCAGCCGTGCCATTATGCCGACGTATATCGGCGTGAGGCGGTCCTTAAGTGGTTAAAGTGGTTGTAAAGCAGGAATCTCTAAACTACGGCCCTCCAGCTGTTGCAGAACTTCACGTCCCATGAAGCATTGTAAAACTCTGACATTCACAGACATGACTAGGCATGATGGGAATTGTAGTTCCTGAACAACTGGAGGGCCGTAGTTTGGAGACCCATGGTGTAAAGGCTCAAGGTTTTCTTAAAAACCTTCTGTGTGAATTAGGCCCCCCATCCCAGTCTTCCTAATATTTGAGATCAATCTTCCTCCAGCATTGTGCGCTGGAGCCTTGGCTCTCCTGGGTCTCTTCCACCTCATTGGCTGAGACAGACAGAAAGACATTGGCTTGGCTCTCCCTCCTCATTGGCTAAAAGAGTAGTGGGAACCATTGGCTCCCGCTATTGTCAATCGCAGTCAGTGAGCCAATGAGGAGAGAGCAGAGACGGGACTGAGCCATGCTCTATTTATGAATGGACACACAGAGCAGTGACTTGAGAGTAATGCCCTTGTACACATGGCCGGACATTCCGACGACAAAATCCTTCAGATTTTTTTTGACGGATTTTGTCCGAAACTGGTGTTGCATACACACGGTCGGACAAAGTTGTTGGAAAATCCGATCATTCGGAACGCGATGACGTTCGTTTCATATGACGGGACTACGTAGAGGCCAGTAACCAACAGCTTTGGTCTCGTAATTTGATCTGAGCGTGCGTGGCACTTTGTCCGTTGGAATTCTCTACAAACGATCGGGAAAAGTCAGATCAGATTTTTTTGGTCGAAAAGTTTGAGATCCCGCTCTCAAATAATTTCTGTCTGAATTTCCCACCGGAAAAAGTTTGATAGAGCTCACACACGATCGTATTTTCCGACAATATAATCTGATCGGACCTTTTCCGTCCAACCATGTGTACGGGGCATAAGCCTGCTCAGGTGCCCTCATAGCAAGCTGCTTGCTATGGGGGCACTCAGCAGAAGGGAGGGGCCAGGAGTGCCTGACGGGGGACCCAAGAAGAGGAGGATCGGGGCTGCTCTGTGCAAAACCAACTGCACAGAGCAGGTAAGTATAAATGTTTTTTTTTTTTTTTAAATTGCTTAAGGACCAGGCGCCGTCAATATACCGTGACAGGTTGGCTCTCCTTTAAGAGCGATAGAACACCACAGCCAATGTGCGTGGCCAGCGACCGCGATATCCGCCAGCAACCCGTAATCGCTCCACAGAGTGCCAGAATGGGGATCTGTCAATGTAAACACACACATTTCCCATTCCCATTCTGACAGGAGAGGAGAAACAGATCTGCTGGTGATCAGGAACAGCGATCTCTCTCTTCCTCCAGCCAGTCCCATCCCCCCCCACACTTATAAACACCTCCCAGGGAACACTTAACCCCTTGATCGCCCCCCTAGTGTTAACCCCATTCCCTGCCAGTGTCATTTATACACTAATCAGTAGCTCTGATCGCTGTAATAAATCTATCCCCTATTTTGCAGACGCTTTTGTGCAAACCAATTATTATACACGTACTGGGATTTTTTTTTTTACCGCAAATATTTTGAAGAATACAGATTGGCCTAAACTGATGAAGACATTTTTTGGGGGGATATTTATTATAGCATAAAGTAAAAAATATTGGTTTTTTTTTTCAAAATTGTCGGTCATTTTTTATAGCACTGACAACGTTCACAAAAGAAGTGTGAAAAGTGTCCGACCTGTCCAGCACAATGTCGCAGTTCAACTAAAAAAATCGCAGGTCGCTGCCATTACTAGTAAAAAACTAAAAATAATAATAAAAATGCCAAAAATCTATCCCCTATTTTATAGACGCTATAACTTTTGCGCAAACCAATCAATATACGCTTATTGCTTTTTTTTTTTTTTTACCAAAAATATGTAGAAGAATACATATTGGCCTAAAATGAGGAAGAAATCTTTTTTTTTTTTTTTACATTTTTTTTTTGCATATTTATTATAGCAAAAAGTATAAAATATTATATTTATTTTTTTCAAAATTGTCGCTATTTTTTGCTTATAGGGCAAAAAATAAAAACCGTAGAGGTGATCAAATACCACCAAAAGAAAGCTCTATTTGTGGAAAAAAAAGGATGTCAATTTTGTTTGGGTGCAACATCGCACAACCGCGCAATTGTCAGTTACAGCGACGCAGTGCCATATTGCAAAAAATAGCCTTTGCATTAAGGGGGGGGGAATCTTCTGGTCTGTAAGTGGCCAATGATGCAGTCGCTGTGTGCTGTAATACGCTGTGATAGCATTAGCTGCATACAGTAGGTGGTGCCGTGTTCTGCAGTATTACATGTGACTTCCTATCTGCTGCCGGGACTAGAGTCAGACGCAATGCTCCTCGGTCATTCAGGGCAAGCCTTGTATTTTTATCAATAAAAGAAGGGAGGATGATGTCACAATTTTAACACTGGCCAATCAGAGAGTGCCTTCATTTATTGATAAGAGTTTTGTTTTGATAAACTGTTTAACTGTTTAACTAAACTGTTTAACTACATGAAATAAAATAACCTGTACCAAGCGGTAAAATCCAGGATTCTACAATTCTACAGCTCTGCCGGGAAAATGAAAGCCAGGACCTGCCTAGTTTTCTATCTAAACTAAACAATCAACATATTTTCTCAGTGAGACAGCAGTAAAAATGTTCAGTGTAAAAATATTTATTCTTCCTGGTCTGTAACGGTGAAGTGACTTGACATTGAACTTAATTACGTGTTTGCAAAAAATCTTGTCAAAATTTTCTCTAATTTTGCTGTTCCATGAAATTAATATATAATAAAGCCCTTTTTTTTTTTTTTTTTTTTACTCATTTTATTCATTCATTTTAGCTTTAAGAAATGTGAACACTTTTTGTGCTTTAAAAATGCTTTTTATTGCCTGTGTAAATAACTTTAACATGCTTTATATTATTAGGAACATTTCATTTTGGAGTTTTCGATTAAGCAGAATTCTCAAAGTTAAAATAGTAAAAGAAAAACTGGTCAAACTAAAAAAAAAAAAAAAAAGTGTTTTCATTTTTAGAACTATTTGGATTGAAAAAAAATAATGTATAAATGTATATACAGTATATATATATATATATATATATATATATATATATATATATATATTTAAAATGCTTTGTAATAGGAACATTTCATTTTGGAGTTTTCAATTAAGCAGAATTCTCAAAGTAAAAATAGTATCTTATATTAAAAATAACTGTGGTCGGGGGCGTGGCCAACTTCCGAGCGGCATGGACGTCTTTCACTGAGGGCTGAGAGACACCCGGGATTAGCGACTTACCACAGCGCATTGAGACCTCGTTTTCACACGAAAACTTCACAGGGGAACTCTTGGGATATCCCTGCAGCGTGGCAGTATGTCCTCTAAACGGAAGGGATACCGCCATCCACAAAAAATAACGGCCTATTTACACCAGCCGGCCGCCGGAATAATCCAAGATGGCGCCGCGGCTGCAGCGTCTGCAGGTCTCCCCTCACAGCTTTCAGCGTTACAGAGCCATCAGACCAGTGAGCTAGAGGAGGGTCTCATGGAGCTCACTAGCACTGCACAGAGCCACCCTGCCTCTTATCCAGGCACTCCATTGACCGGTAGCCCTGCAAAGGCTAGAATGAGGCTGGACTCAGAGGACCCAGTAGCACCTGAGGTGAGCCTGAACATTATACAGTCTATTAACCCCTGCAATGCCATTGATCCTTTTGCTAGCTTCCCTACCAACAACCAGCCTATTCTTGATACCACACTTAAGGATATGTTATCCACCCTCAGAAATTCTATGCAAACGGATATGGTATCAATTATGCAACGCCTGCATGCTGATATAGCCTCCGTATCTACTAGAGTATCACATATTGAAAACGGATTGGGGGGATTCGCTTCGACCGTGAATGATCTTGTTGACGCACATGAGGTTAACCTAGAAGATCACGCTTGGATTAAACGCAAATTGGCAGATCTCGAAGATAGATCTCGTCGCAACAATCTAAAAATTAGAGGAATAGCGGAAACGGTGCAACCCCAAGATCTATCAGCCTATGCTAAAGGGCTTTTCAAAACACTACTACCCAATTTGAAAAATATGGAAATGGTGATAGACCGTATCCACCGTTTGCCGAAACCGCCATCCCTACCTGACTCCGTTCCACGTGACGTGATCTTACGCATTCATTTTTACCATGTCAAGGAGCAGATAGTGCAAATTGCTAGAAACGAGAAATCTTTACCCGATCCGTATTCGCACCTACAAATTTTTGCTGACCTGTCACAATATACGCTTCAGCTGCGTAGAGAGCTGAATACGGTTACAAAAGCTCTGAGGAACCATAATCTTCCTTACAAATGGATAACTCCTGCTAAGCTCTTGATAACCTACAATGGGGCTAAAGTTACAGCCTCCAACCTGACGGAAGGACTAAACTATCTGCGCTCATGGGGCATAATCCCTGATACCGCAACCACACCGATGGAAACTCACAGGCATTCTATCCCACACTCGGAGGCTCACCCAACTCAGCGCCCTCACCACCCATCCAGTCGCTGAACGAGGTCCACTCAATGCATCATTTATATCCCGGATTCTCACATGGCTCTATTCAGGCCACTTGAACTTTTTCCCCACGTTATTGCCAAGTAAGTGCAAGTCACTTTCCAACGAGGCCATCTGTTCGGCCACTTGGCACAAAGTTCCGTTACGCTTATTCTGGCGTTGATTGATTGACTCTTTTTTATATTTTTTTTATTTATTTTTTTTTCTCTTGTTACCTAATTTTGGCACTGTTTTTAGTTTGTGTCATCACTGTCGCATATACTTATTGGCTTGATCTAGTGTACAACTTCCGCTGGATTAGTTCTCTGCTCTACAGCTTCTATAGAGGTTTTTACTGATCTTTACCTCGTCCAATAAAGTAACTAGCTGTCTCTGGGGTCTTCGCAGAATAGACAATCAAAATGTCTATCAAGTTTCTATCCATCAACGCGAACGGTCTTAACCACCCGGTAAAACGGTCGTCTCTTTGGAAATTGGCTAAAGAATCTCACTGTGACATCTTATGCGTACAGGAGACGCACTTCTCCAAGGCTGCACCACCGAAATGCTCCAATAATCAATACCCGCATATCTTTACAGCAAGTACCAACTCGAAGAAAAGAGGGGTGCTAACGGCAATTAATTCGTCCTTAACCTTTGAACTGCACCATCAAGTACTAGATGACAATGGTCGCTACATCATCTTAGTATGTTCTCTGAACAAGGCCTTGTTTACTATTGTGAACGTCTATGCACCCAACGTACACCAAATCAAATTTCTGAGGAAGCTCAAAAGGAAAATAGACAACGTGCAAAAGGGCACTCTCCTCTGGTGTGGCGATTTTAACTTAATTCCAGACTCAGATTTGGACTCTTCTGTCCCCTCTAGACGCCGTAATCTTTCCCTGGGCCCTCTCTTACAAGAATTTCAGTTACAAGACATCTGGAGATGCCAACATGCATCAGAGCGAGATTTCACTTACTTCTCACCGTGTCATAATTCATACTCCAGAATAGACCTATTCCTAACCGACCAATGGACTCTTCAAAAAATCTCTGCCTCAGATATCCATCCGATCACGTGGTCAGACCATTCACCAGTGAGTATCACCCTGACAAACTCACCACATCTATCTCCGACCTTCCTCTGGAGGATGAACACCAATGTGCTTCAGAAAGATCCCTACAGTACAATTATAAAGGACCATCTAGAACTATTCTTTGCAACTAACAAGGACTCTGTTTCTCACCCAGCGACGCTTTGGGAAGCCCACAAGGCTTATATGCGGGGGATTTTTATCCAACAAAGTTCTAGGGCTAAGAAGGAGAGATCGCACCGCATTGATAACCTCCTAAAAGAAATCAAAGAGCTAGATACTTTAAATAAACAAAAAGCATCCGACTGCTTTAAAACTAAATTGGGCCAACTCCGTTTAGAACTTCGTTCCATGTTAGTGGAACAATTCGAAATCTCCCACAAACGTTTTCAATCTACCCTTTATGCCACTGGCAATAAAGCTGGGAAACTTCTTGCTAAACAAATTAAAGGGGCGCGTTCTAAAACGTCCATCCCTTTCCTGTACCACCCGGTCACTAAAGAAAAATTAATAAACCCCCGTGAGATTGCTAATGCATTCAGTGCATACTACGGTTCTTTGTATAACCTAAAAAATGACCCACACACCAAGCATCCCTCGACCTCTGATATAACAACCTTCCTACAATCCATCAACCTCCCTACAATATCCTCTTCTCAACTTGACACTTTAAACTCCCCATTCACCGCCCAAGAAATTGCTAGAGCTATTAAATTGCTTCCCAACAATAAGGCTCCGGGTCCTGACGGTTTTGTTGCCGAATACTTCAAACAATTCACAACCATTTTAACGGATCCTTTGACATCGGTGTTCAATGCGGCTGCACTCTCTTCTTCTTTCCCTGATGATATGTTGAAAGCCTTAATTATCACATTACCTAAACCAGGTAAAGAAGCCTCTTCACCCCAAAATTTCCGCCCCATATCTTTGCTAAATCATGATTTGAAACTTTATGCCAAAATAATAGCGAACAGAATTATTGATATACTTCCAACTTTAATTCACCCGGACCAATCAGGGTTCACAAAGGGGCGGCAAACAGCGGACGCCACCAGACGTTTAATTAATATCATTCACCACACTAACAAACATCGAGTGCCTTCTCTGCTTCTAGCGCTAGATGCAGAGAAGGCATTTGATAGAATTCATTGGTCATATCTCCATCTGACATTGCAAAAATTTGGTTTTCAAGGTCATATTCTCTCCGCTATAATGGCTCTCTACTCAAAACCCTCAGCCCAAGTCTATAGCTCTGCAATGCTCTCCTCCACTTTTCTTATAACTAATGGGACCCGACAAGGCTGCCCCCTTTCCCCGTTAATATTCAACCTCCTTATGGAACCGTTAGCCCAGAAGATTCGATCCCAATCCAACATAGTAGGAATAAAAATTGGCACAGACGAACATAAAATTAACCTGTTTGCGAATGACGTGATTCTCATGTTATCAGATCCACAAGCTTCTTTAACAGCGGTAAGCGATACCCTACAAGAGTTTAGTTCTATCTCATATTACAAAATTAACGAATCCAAATCACACATCCTGGGTCTTCATATTCCCACAGCGACTCAAAAGGCCATCTCTGAATGTTTCCCTTTTCTATGGGCTGAGAAATCTATAAAATACCTTGGTATACAACTCACGGCTAACCCTAATTCTTTGTTTCAGGAAAATTTTGTTCCCTATCTCCAATCCCTTCCTCTAGAATTATCTCGATTTGCCAAACTAACACTCTCCTGGATGGGTAGGTTGGCATCTTTCAAGATGATGAAGCTACCACAGCTACTGTATCTTTTCCGCACTATTCCTATACCCATACCCAATTATTATTTTCGAAAACTACAAAGGGTTGTAAACCACTTTGTTTGGCAGGGGAAGAAAGCGCGATGCTCCCACGACAAATTGATCAAACATAAAACAGCTGGAGGACTTGGCCTCCCCGACTTAAGAGATTATTACACAGCCACACTCCTCACACAGTTGAAAGCATGGTTTAAACCACATCCTCATAATATATGGAGTCGTTTAGAGAACCTACAAGTCCCCGGTGGGAATCTACATGGATGGATTCTCAGCACACTTCACCAACGCCAGGTAGATCCCCACCTATCACCTACCATTTTGGCCTCTAGGAAGGCCTTCCATCATTTGATCTTTAAAACATCGTGCCATGGCTCCTTGACCCCAATTCCCATCCCTATAACTGTGATTCCTCTACTGACCCCTGATATTAATATCTCAACATGGATACAACACGAGATAACCCTAATCTCTGATCTGTATGCAGACGAAGCATTGAAACCTTTTCCTACGCTTCAAAAGGAGTTCAATCTCCCAAAAAAGGAATACTACCAATACCTTAGAATAACACATTGCCTACTTCACTCGCCTAATATCTTTCAAGTGGTGCCTTCCCATCTCTCAAAATTTTGGTTCAGTGACACCCTCCATGTTCATGGTATATCAATCTTTTACCAAGCACTTCAAAATAAGACAATTTTTAATAAGACCCGTCCCCAGATTAAATGGGAAACGGAAATAGGGACTCAATTCTCAGAAGAGCAGTGGGTAGAGGCCTTAAATGCTACTTACAAGGTTACTAAAGCAGCCAACTTGTGGGAATTGTCCTTCAAAATTGCCTTTAGATGGTACGTGACCCCACATGTCCTACATATAATTGACTCCACTAAGTCCCCTTTATGTTGGAGAGATTGTGGAACCCATGGCTCCCTCCTACACATCCTTTGGTCATGTAGATTGCTAAATCAATTTTGGTCGGCAGTTTTCAACCTCATCCAAGAAGTAACTCATGTTAAGATTACTCCCTCTCCGGAACTTGCGCTATTGAATATAGGTATTGATAAATTTCCCTATCCGCTCAGAGGCATACTCACACATATCCTTCTAGCGGCTAAACTAACTCTAACACGCAGTTGGCGTTCCAAACAGAGCCCTTCCTGTTCAGAAGTCATAGCTACTACCCAATTACATAGCATATATGAATGTATATATGCATCCAGCAAAGGCTATCTTAGATCAAAACAAAAAGAGTGGTCTCTTTGGTCCATTTGGTATAATAAAGTCTTTAAAAAGTCTACCACATATTGATACAACTGTTTACACAATGCGCATGCAGTTATAACCACTTTTTTTTTTTTCTTTCTTTTAGTTCATTCTCCACACTATTGATAGGCATGACTTGACTAGTTCGGAGCTCACATTAATGTGAGAATAATGCTGGCCCTTTACTTTTTGTCTAAAGGATTTCATTGGTTACCATAAAAGTTGCCCTCAGCTGGCACTACATTCTCTTATGTTGAATCGCTTGACACAATCCTGTTCCTCCCCCCCCCCCCGGCTACAGCTTGTTCCCAGATGGGGTAGCCGCGGGGCAGAGGAATAGTTGACGTATATATCCAGGCTCTATTTTGTCCATCGATTCACCACTGGATAGTTTTCTAATTTACATGTATTGTTAATGATATGTTTGCTTCTATTACACAGTGTATGACACGATAGTTTTGTCTGTATTGTTTTGTTTTATTCTATGTCTTGCTTTATGTAAGATTTCTTGGAAATTTTCAATAAAAATTTATTATACATAAAAATAACTGTGGTCAAACTTAAAAAAAAAAAAAAGAAACAAATTTTTTAACTGTTTGGATTGAAATATATATATATATATATATATATATATATATATATATATATATTGTGTGTGTTTGCAAAAAATCTTGTTAAAATTGGCTCTAATTTTGCTGTTCTATGAAATTAGTATATAATAAAGCCCATTTTATTAAAAAAAAAAAAAAAAAAAAAAAAAAAGTGTTTTCATTTTTTTATTTTTAACTGTTTGGATTGAAATATATATATATATATATATATATATATATATATATATATATATATATATATATATATATATATATATATATATATATATATATATAGTGTTTGCAAAAAATCTTGTCAAAATCTCTAATTTTGCTGTTCTATGAAATTAATATATAATAAAGCCCTTTTTTTCTTGTATTTTCACTCATTTTTTTCATTTGTTTTAGCTTTAAGAAATGTGAACACTTTTCGTGCTTTTAAAAATGCTTTTTATTGCCTGTGTAAATAACTTTAACATGCTTTGTATTATTAGGAACATTTCATTTTGGAGTTTTTGATTAAGCAGAATTCTCAAAGTAAAAATAGTATCTTATATTAAAAATAACTGTGGTCAAAAAAAAAAAAAGAAAAAAAAGAAAAAGGAAACAAATTTTTTACTGTTTGGATTGAAATATATATATATATATATATATATATATATATATATATATATATATATATATATATATATGTGTGTGTATTTGCAAAAAATTTTGTCAAAATTGCCTCTAATTTTGCTGTTCTATGAAATTAGTATATAATAAAGTCTTTTTTTTTTCGTATTTTCACTCATTTTATTCATTCGTTTTAGCTTTAAAAAATGTGTACAATTTTGTATGCTTTTAAAGATGCTTACAATCATTTTCTCATCGTTTTTGAATATGTTTCAAAATTTTAAACATTTTCAAATTCAAATAGTTTTCAAATTCAAAGCGTTTTTGAATTTTCAAAGAGAATAAAATAGAATAGAAAATTAAAGGAATAGAATAGAAAAAAAAAATAATAGAATAGAAAAGAATAACAGAAAAATAAAAGACTAGAATATAATAGACTAAAACAGAAAATATATAAAATTAAAGGACAGAATAGACACGAATACAATAGAAACAAATAGAATAGAATAGAATAACATAGAAAGAATATAACCATCTTCTGAAATTCGAATTTCAAATAGAATAAATTTGAATTCAAATACAATACATTCAAATGAATAGAATAGAAAATAATAGAATTGAAAAAAAAAGAATAGAATAGACTATAATAGAATAGAAAGAATATAACAACAATATAATAGAAAGAATATAACCATTTCCCATAGAATCGAATTTGAATAGAAAGGAATAGATTAGAATAGGAAGATGATTCTATTTTATTCTATTATGTCATTTTATTTTCTATCCTATTTTGTTCTGATTTACACTATTATACTCTATTCTTTTATTTTCTGTTATATTCTTATCTATTCTTTTTTTTTTCTATTCTATTCCTTTATTTTCTTTTCTATTTCACTCATTTGGAAATTGGAAAACTTTCTTGAATTCGAAAACTATTTTTGAAAAATTTTCAAATCGATCCAAATTTGAATCTGAAAATTAGAATTGATTTGAATACGAATAAACAAAATTCATTCTGAAAAAGAATTAGATGGATTAAAAACAAATTAACAAAACAAATTTATGTAAGTAGCGAATCGAGACAAAATAAAACACATTTTTTTTTTTGTTCTGCACATGTCTACCTGTGATCGGTCCGGTAATCTGCGTGGCAGGTGGATGTGCAGCAGGCAGGCTGGTGGTAGATGAGGTGGCACAGAACTTGGCAGACTGTAGGAAGCAGGTGAAGCAGGAACCAGGTGAGGCTCGCTGAGCCCAAGCTGTAGCAGACGGGGTGAGTGGGCTCAGAGGAGCCGGGTTGGTAACGTTCAGGTAGATCAATCATAGAGATAAGACTCTGGATGGTTGGGTCACAATCCGAGTAAGCAATGGAAGGTCAATCAGAGACAGGAGGCAGAAGAGGAATCCAAGCCTTTACCAAGCCGTTTTCTTCCTAAACCCCTCTGACTCTCAGAACATTTTTTTTATTTTTTTGATGATGCCTCAGTTCTGTACATTATCTACTGGTCCAAATCATTTGGTGGAGGGGGGGTTATGGTGTGGGGGTTGTTTTTCCGAGGTTGGGTTTGGCCCCTTAGTTCTAGTGAAGGGAACTCCTACCAAAACATTTTGGACAATTGGATGCTTCCAACTTTGTAGGAACAGTTTGGGGACGGCCCCTTCATGTTCCGTCATGACTGCACACCAGTGCACAAAGCATAAAGACATGGATGAGCGAGTTTGGGGTGGAGGAACTTGACTGGCACAGTCAAAAGTATTGGGACGCTGGCCTTTACACACACGTGAATTTTAATGGCCTCCCAGTCTTAGTCCGTAGGGTTCAATATTGGGTTGGCCCACCCTTTGCATCTATAACAGCTTCAACTCTTCTGGGAAGGATGTCCACAGCCTCTGCAGCAATGCTGGCAGCACTCATACATCTATTTCTCAAAGACAACATCTGGATATGGCGCTGAGCTCGTGACCTCAACTTCTTTGGTGGACCATGGCGAGGCCTGTTCTGAGTGGAACCTGTCCTGTTAAACTGCTGTATGGTCTTGGTCACCATGCTGCAGCTCAGTTTCAGGGTCTTAGCAATCTTGTTATAGCCTAGGCCAGTGATGGCGAACCTTGGCACCCTAGATGATATGGAACTACATTTCCCATGATGCTCCACTACACTGCAGAGTGCATGAGAATCATGGGAAATGTAGTTCCAAAACATCTGGAGTGCCAAGGTTCGCCATCACTGCTCTAGACTATTCCTAGTGTAAGACTACCTCCATAGGGGTCGCTGGTTTTTAACTGGTTCTTCCACAAACAGTGCAAAGGCCACCAATGACCCAATCAACACTCCATTCCCTCCGCCTCTAATAAATAGTCTAGGGCAGTGATGGTGAACCTCGGCACCCCAGATGTTTTGGAACTACATTTCCCATGATGCTTTACTACACTGCAGAGTGTATGAACATCATGGGAAATGTAGTTCCAAAACATCTGGGGTGCCAAGGTTCACCATCAGTGCTCTAGGCCATCTTTATGTAGAGCAGGGATATGCAATTAGCGGACCTCCAGCTGTTGCAGAACTACAAGTCCCATGAGGCATAGCAAGACTCTGACAGCCACAAGCATGACACCCAGAGGCAGAGGCATGATGGGACTTGTAGTTTTGCAACAGCTGGAGGTCCGCTAAGTGCATATACCTGATGTAGAGTAACAATTCTTTTTTTCAGATGCTCAGAGAGTTCTTTGCCATGAGGTGCCATGATGAACTTCCAGCGATCAGTATGAGAGAGTGAGAGCGATAACACCGAATTTAACACACCTACTCTCCATTCACACTTGAGACCTTGTAACACTAATGGGTGACATGACACCGGGGGGGAGGGAAAATGGCTAATTGGGCCCAATTTGGAGATTTTCACTTAGGGGTGTACTCACTTTTGTTGCCAGCGGTTTAGATAATAATGGCTGTGTGTTGAGTTATTTTGAGGGGACAGCAAATGTACACTGTTATACAAGCTGTACACTCACTACTTTACATTGTAGACAAGTGTCATTTCTTCAGTGTTGTCACATGAAAAGATAGAAGAAAATATTTACAAAAATGTGAGGGGTGTACTTACTTTTGTGAGATACTGTATATATGTGATTCTGCACATAACGGTCACCCCCCCCCCCCCCCCCCCCCGCATTAAATCTTCTACTGGATAAAGTGAATAATGAGTTCTGTACAACTGAGGATGAAATTAGGGTTCAGTGCAAACCCGAGAACATTTCTCGATCGATGTATTAATACGTGACGGCTTCCCGCTGTCAGTGATTATCATTGGCGCAAAAGTTTAACTGGTTATATAAATAACACGTACATAGATCTAAATGTGGAAAAACAAATAGAGATCAATAAAATGAGGATTTAATACTCTCAGTAAACACCAAAGAGTACACACAGCTGCACTGTGCTTTATTAGTCATTAATCTTTGTCTTTTGTTTGTGTTTTCTCTCTCTTATTGTGGTACATCCCCACATTTGCATTTAGCTTAGCGTCATGGTACTTCCCATAATGGGGAGGGTGTAGCACAGTGCTTGTCAACTTATGAGCTAAAGGAGGCCTCAAATGCATCCCCCCCCAACATCACCAAAGGACTGCACATAATGTTCTATACACCAGTTTACCAAAAGTATTGGGACACCTGCCTTTACACGCACCTGAGCTTTAATTGACAATGAGCTGTCATGGATGGCTCAGTCACAGCTTTGTGAGCACCCCATGGCATGCCCCAGAGAAACACAACATGTATATATACATATATATATACATATATATATATATATATATATATATATATATATATATACATATATATATATATATATATATATATATATATATATATATATATATATATATATATATATATATATATATATATACACATATACATACCGTGCCTTGAAAAAGTATTCACACCCCTTGAAATTTTCCACATTTTGTCATGTTACAGCCAAAAATTTAAATGTATTTTATTGAGATTTTAAGTATTAGACAAACACAAAGTGGCACATAATAATTGTGAAGTGGAAGGAAAATGATAAATGTTTTTCCACATTATTTACAAATAAATATGTGAAAAATGTAACAGTTTTAGTGGTTCAACATCATACAACACCAGTCCTCATGCACACGGACGTTTTAAAAAACTGGCTGCAAAGCTAGCTCCTACACCTTGAAAAATCGGCGTTAAAAACGCGATTTTTACCGCGTTTTGCATTGGCGTTTTTGCGTGTTTTTGCGCGTTTTTTAGCGTTAGCGTTAAGTAGCGTTTTTAAAGAAGCACATCTCTTGGCTATAGCACTCAGAAAACAGAGAAAATATGTTGCGCGTTTGTGCGCGTTTTCCCGCGATTCGCGTTTTTACAGCTCTAGCTCCACGCCAGGGAACGCACTGGTCCTGGGTTTTTTTTACAGCTTAAAAACGCCTATGCCATTTGCAGCTCAAAAACGCCTAGGTGGGCATGAAGCCATAGACTAACATGGACAGGCCTTTTTAAGCTGCAAAAAACGCTCAAAAAAGCGGCTGTAAAAACGTCCATGTGCATGAGTCCTTATAGATAAGGCACCACATCCCTGATTTTTATTTTTGTTTTGTTTCTTTTTTGATATTTTTTCTTCAACCGGTACTCTTTTGGTAGTTTGTCTTCTTGAGTACTAAATTATCAACGCTCGCCCATATTTCCACAATTATTCAATTGAAGTACTCATCGAAATATAATTTTTTTTTTTTTTTGGTTTTTCATTTCTTTTTTTTTTTCTTTACTATTTCTTCCATTTTATTTTTTATTTGGGAGAGTGTTTACCCCCTTTAGGTTGACTTATTTTAGCAACCTTTATATTTATTTATTAATTTTTTTAATTTTTTTAAATTTTATCTATATCTACTGAGACTTGCCAACAATCCTTTCTTTCATTATATACTTTCTCCTATCAGCAATTCTTGGCCGGTTTTTTAGCCCCCTGCGACCCAGCATGGTTGTGGTTTACTCCCGAGGTGGACAAATTCCCTATTTTATCATCTACATAGTGGTTTAAGGTGGGTTTTTCTCTTTTTTTTTTCTCAAGCCTGCACTCGTACTTATTGATTTTTGACACACTTTTGTAAATAATTTGTTACTATATTATTTTGTATTTTGATTTAGATTTCGTTGAAATATTCACACATCCCCTGAAGAAGCAACCTATTGCGAAACATGTCGGGATTATGTGTGTTTAATGAGAACAACCACTGCACTGCATTGTCCTGTGTTTTTATATTTCAAGCATAATTTGTTAATGATTTTAACTTTGAATTTAATAAATATTTGTATTATAATTCTGTATCCTATTCAATAATGTTTACTATCTAGTCGCTATTTGCACCGTTAAAATCCCTAATTCCCTCTCTTGTTTTTTGATTCATGTGAAAAATGTGTTGTGCATTTGTATGGCGCCCCCCGGAGTCAATACTTTGTAGAACCTCCTTTCACTGCAATTACAGCTGCAAGTCTCTTTGGGGATGTCTCTACCAGCTTTGCATATCTAGAGAGGGACATTTCTGCCCATTCTTCTTTGTAAAATATCTCATGCTCTGTCAGATTGGATGGAGAGCGTCTGTGAAAGTCTTGCCACATATTCTCAATTGGATTTAGGTCTGGACGGTGACTGGGCAATTCTAACACATGAATATGCTTTGATTTAAACCAGGGGTAGGGAACCTTTTTGGCTGAGAAAGCCATGAATGCCACATATTTTAAAATGTAATTCCGTGAGAGCCATACAATATGTTTAAAACAATTTTTTTTTTAATCGATTAATTTCAATTATAACTGTAATATCCACGTCATCTCCCCCACTGTAATATCCACATCTCCCCTATGATTGTCTGCTTGCTTACCACTACACATTCACGCAGATCCACGAGCAGTTGAGGCGGGTGATGATGACGTCAGCACACCGCTCACCTAGGTCGCCGACGGGTGTACCAAGATGGCCGCAGCTCCAGAGCTAGGCCGAAGCTGCGGCCTTTCCTATGGGCTCAATCCATGGATCGGCACGCCACGCAATCCACGGATTGAGAGGTGAGAGCCAGATGCAGCCATCAAATGAGCCACATCTGGGGTTCCCTACCCCTGATCTAAACCATTCCATTGTAGCTCTGGCTGTATGTTTTGGGTCGTTGTCCTGCTAGGAGGTGAACCTCTGTCCCGGTCTCAAGTCTTTTGCAGACTCTCAGCCCTTGTACACACGGTCAGACATTCCGACTACAAAATTTTGTCCGAAACTGATGTTGCATACACACGGTAGGACAAAGTTGTCGGAAAATCCGATCATTCAGAACGTGATGACGTTCATTCGTTAGGACGGGACTACGTTCAGGCTAGTAGCCAATAGCTTTGGTCTCGTAATTTGATCTGAGCATGCGTGGCAGTTTGTCTGATCAGAATTCTCTACAAACGATCGGACAAGGTCCGATCGGATCATGTTGTCGGATAATTTTATAGCCAAGCTCTCAAACTTTGTCTGACGGATATTCCGGCGGAAACAGTCCAATGGAGCCCACACACTGTCGGATTATCCGACAACACGGTCCAATCGGACATTTTCCGCCGGAATATCCGACCGCGTGACAAGGGCTCACAGGTTTTCTTCTAAGATTGTCCTGTATTTGGCTCCATCCATCTTCCCATCAACTCTGACCAGCTTCCCTGTCCCTGCTGAAGAAAAGCAATCCTACAACATGATGCTGCCACCACCATGTTTCACAGTGTGGATGGTGTGTTCAGGGTGATGTGCAGTGTTAGTTTTCTGCCACACATAGCGTTTGGCTTTTTTTGGCTTTTTAGACCAAAAAGTTCAATTTTGGTCGCATCTGACCAGAGCACCATCTTTCACATGTTTGGCTTCCCACAAACTGCAAAGAGGACTTCTTATGGCTTTCTTTCACCAATGTCTTTCTTCTTGTCACTCTTCAATAAAGGACAGATTTGTGGAGAGCATGACTAATAGTTGTCCTCCAGCTCCTCCAGAGTTACCATGGACCTCTTGGCTGCTTCTCTGATGAATGCTCTCCTTGCCCGGCCTGTCGGTTTAGGTGGAAGGCCATGTCTTTGTAGCATGGTAGTTGTGCCATACTCTTTTTCATTTTCAGATGCTGGATTGAACAGAGCTCCGTGAGATATTCAAAGCTTGAGATGTTTTTATAACATAACCCTGCTTTAAACTTTTCCACAACTTTATCCCTGACCTGTTTGGTGTGTTCCTTGGCCTTTTATGATGCTGTTTGTTCACTAAGGTTTTCTAACAAACTTCTGAGGGCTTCACAGAACAGCTGTATTTATACTGAGATTAAATTACACACAGGTGGACTCTATTTACTAATTAGGTGACTTTTGAAGGCAATTGGTTCCACTAGATTTTAGTTAGGGGTATCAGAGTAAAGGGGGGCTGAATATTAATGCACCCCCACACTGTTCCCATATTTATTTTTAAAAAGAAATTGGAAAACCATTTATCATTTTCCTTCCACTTCACAATTATGTGCCGCTTTGTGTTGGTCTATCACATAAAATCTCAATAAAATAAATTTATGTTTTTGGTTTTAAAATTTTTGTCAATCGACAATATATGTTTAATTAATTTCTACTTTTTATTCTGTGAATGATTCATCATTCACATAGTGGAGGGCTGGATATATGGGGGCTGTATCAAGATAAGGGTCTGGTATTGATTTTGGGCGGGAATGCATGCTGTTTTTTGATAATGGTCTGGTATGGATTTTAATAGTGAACCCCATGCAAAAAATAAAAAAACACACCAGACCCTTATTGGAACATGCAGCCTGGCTGGCCATTGAGCATAATGGCTCTTAGTCAGAATGGGGAGTGTGCCTTGTCAAAGGAAGGGGGCCCTGGTAAAGCACCCTGTCCCAATGATGAGGACAGGGACCTCTTCCCCACATCCCTGGCCTGGTGGATGTGGGAGTCTAGGGCAGGGATATGCAATTAGCAGACATCCAGCTGTTGCAAAACTACAAGTCCCATCATGCCTCTGCCTCTAGGTGTCCTGCTTGTGGCTGTCAGAGTCTTGCTATGCCTCATGGGGCTTGTAGTTCTGCAACAGCTGGAGGTCCGCTAATTGCATATCCCTGGTCTAGGGGGTAAGGGACACAGAGGAATTTGGAAGCAAGCTTAAAAAAAGCCCCACAATTTCAGTAAATAGTGGCATCAGTAATGTAGATCCATCATCAACCATGATGAACAACACCTGATGACCCATCAAAAGAATACACACCGATATGTCAAGATGGTCTGTTGTTACTGAGCTCCTCATTGCAACTGACAGCTTCACAGCTGGCTGATGGTATCCACCAAATACAGTCATGACCATTTTTGGTCAATGTCCTTATCCGGTATTCCTGCTGGCTTGTATACAAGCCGACAGGTAGAGAGATAATGGTTGCTAGGATTCCTGCATCTTAGCAACCAATGACGCTGCGTAGCTTCATGCATCTTAAAAACCGATGACGCTAACAGCCTGCACGACAGAATTTTTTATTTTATTGGTGGTAATAATACCTTTAATAAATGAATGACTTTCTGCTGCTTTCAGCAGTAGGTTAGGGTGGGCTAATGGGCCAAATAGTTTGGCTGGTCTGTGAAGTGTGGACAGGCAGTGTCCGGTGTGAACCCTGCATTGCTTTGAACCTGAGCCTTATCTCTACTGCAGATGATGATATGCAAGCAAAACAGAAGATTATTGGTGATTTTCAAAAAAAATTTTGGGAGAAAAAACCCAAATACAGGGAGGATGGGACATTAACAGTGCGATATTTTAATTAACGAGATGAAGAGAAATGTTTTTTAGAAAAGTATTAAAAATATGTTTATTATAACAATTCAATAAAACAAAGCCAGCCTCATTAAATATACAAGGGTGTTACATATAACATGAGGTCCATATAGTAGTTCAGTTAAGGTGCTTGTAATCACTTATCCCGACATGTTTCGCAAACGCTTCCTCAGGGGATATACAAGCTAACAAATAAATGACATAAAGATAGGTAAATTAATAAACAAAATACATTCAAAATACAAAATCAAGAAAAGAATTGTTTTCTGTAATTTTCCATAGTAATTATCTATTGTATTAGTTGAGTTAGGTGGAGCAGTGACCAGTTTATGACCAGCTTAATGCCGATGCCATCCACCTCCTCAATGAACTGCGGGATGGAGTCCCCAAGAATTATGGTGCTCTGGCATTCACACAAATAGGTGCACTGGCCCTCACCTCCCACAACGAAATGCATTTATACGTGAGTCATTTATTGGCCAGCATTATCATGTATTGGGTAGACGGCGTTCCTAGCCCAAGACAAACACTAAATTGTAAGACCACAAATGAAAGATTCCCTAATATGTATGGAGCAACACTGTGTTACCAACTGCAGGTGTCTAGAGTGAAGCCAAACTCACATTAAATAAAAACACATGTATAAAAGCAGATCATGCCCTTGACCTCTGATCCAAGGTTCAACTATTTTCCACAAACAATAAAATACTATAGTATCATAGAGACCACAATAACACACTTGTGCTGTATTAGAAGTATCTATTTGTAGCAAGTATGACTTTCTGTTTATAGATTGATACATATTGATATATTTAATTCAGCACAAGTGTTTTTGTGGTCTTTATGACACTATAGTATCAAAGTGTTTGTGGGAAATACTTGGCACAGTTGGATCCAAGGTGGAGAGCACAATGTGCTTTATCGTATGCAAATCAGAGGTTGTTCAACCTAAACACACTTTTTTTTCGAGACAGAGGACATATAAGTTCTGGTAGCAGAAAAGTGTATTATTCACAGATCAGAGAGAGAGAGAGAGAGAAAGAGAGAGAGAGAGACATCTCAAATGAGTATCCTCTACTCGGCAGGAATGGGAACACTCGCTCTACTCATCATGATGGATACAGGTAAGAAGGTCACTTTTAAGCCACCAATGTCACCTGTGTGGAAAGACCTGGAATGTTATGGAGAGCTACTACACATACAGTGGAACATTTTGGCAAGAATATCTGTATATAATATGGTGAATGCACTATGATTAGCTGCATATATGATATTTGATAATTAAGTGGCAAATTATTGATTGTTAATGAGAAGGTTACTATTCACGTTGATGATTCATTTTTTTTTTTTTGTTAACCACTACAATACAGGGCACTTTCGCCCCCTTCCTTCCCAGCCCAATTTTCAGCTTTCATCGCTCTAGTGCTTTCAGTGACAATTGCGCGGTCATGCTACACTGTACCCAAATGAAAATGTTATCATTTTGTTCGCACAAATAGAGCTTTATTTTGGTGGTATTTATTCACGACTCCATTTTTTTTGTTTTTTGCAATATAAGTGCAAAAAAAGCGGAAATTTGGAAAAAAAACAATATTTTCTTTTTTCTATTTTAAAAGAAATTCAATAAAATCAAATGTTGTCATAAATTTAAGCCAAAATGTATTCTGCTACATGTTTTTGGTAAAAAAAAATTCCGTTAAGTGTATAATAATTGGTTTGTGTGATCACGGACATATGTACGCAAATGATCATGTACATATGTGTGCAGGTGATCACGTACATATGTGTGCAGATAATCATTGGGACATGTGATTTTAGTGGGACATATGTGGGGGACATGTGTTTATTATTAGGGACATGTGTATTTATTATTTGGGGACATGTATGTTTTGGGGACATGTGTGGGGACATTGTGTTTATACTGTGTGGTGTGTTTACACTGTGTGTTGTGTGTTTACACTAGACTGGTGATCAGTGAGTAAAAAGCTGTAAAAAACAGCTCATACTCACTGATCATCAGCCGGCTGCAGCAATTTGCTCTCCTCTCCTCAGCGATGACTTCTGTGTGAGGAGAGGAGAGCCAATTGCCTAGCAACCGGCTGTTTGTTTACATCACATGACTGCCCTGATTGGCCGTCATGTGATCAGGAGGGCCAATCACAGAGCCCTCCTGCCCATCTGAGATGCGCCGTGTCTGGGTGACATGGGAGCATCGGGATTGCGCCGCTGCGTGGGCACGCGCGATCCCGCTCCTTCTGATGGACATTCCTGAACGTCCTATCAGAAGTAGACGGCTCCCACCCGGCCGTATATGTGCATTGGCCGGGTGGGAAGTGGTTAAATAGCGCCCCCTACATGTTATCTACATCACAAGAAGCACCTCCATGGTTAACAGAGGACAGAATTAGAATTACACTTGGAAAGCTTAATATTAATAAGTCACTGGGACCAGATGGCTTGCACCCGAGGGTCTTTAGGGAACTCAGTCAAGTAATTGCCAGACCACTGTTCCCAATTTTTACTGACAGTCTACTGACTGGAATGGTACCAGCTGATTGGAAGAAGCGTATGACGCTCCAATATTTAAAAGGGCCAAAATACCTCCCTGGGAATTACAGACCGGTTAGCCTAACATCATTAGTATGCAAGCTCTTGGAGGGCATGCTAAGGGACTATATACATTACATTAGCAGTAATCAGCATGGATTCATGAAGAATCATTCTTGCCAAACCAATCTATTAACCTTCTATGAGGAGGTGAGTTGCCATCTAGATAAAGGAAGGCCCGTAGACCTTTTGCAAAAGCATTTGACACAGTTCCCCATAAATGTTTACTGTACAAAGTAAGGTCCATTGGAATGGATGATAGGGTGAGGACATGGATTAAAAACTGGCTACAAGGGTGAGTCCAGAGGGTAGTGATAAATGGGGAGTACTTGGAATGGTTGGGGTGGAAAGTGGGGTCCTCTGATGTTCTGTGCTGGGACCGATCCTATTTAATTTGTTCATAAACGACGGAGGATGGGGTAAACAGGTCAATCTCTGTATTTGTGGATGATACTAAGCTAAGCAGGGCAATAACTTCTCTGCAAAATGTGGAAACCTTGCAAGAAGATCTGGACAAATTAATGGGGTGGGCAACTACATGACAAATGAGGTTTAATGTGAAAAAGTGGAAAATAATGCATTTGGGTGGCAAACATATGAATGCAATCTATACACTGAGGGGAGAACCTCTGGGGGAATCTAGGATGGAAAAAGATCTGGGGGTCCTAGTAGATGATAGGCTTAGCAATGGCATGCAATGCCAAGCCGCTGTTAATAAAGCAAACAGAATATTGGCATTAAAAAGGGGATCAACTCCAGACATAAAACGATAATTCTCCTGCTCTACAAGACTCTGGTCCAGCCGCACCTGGAGTATGCCGTCCAGTTCTGGGCAGCAGTCCTCGGGAAGGATGTACTGGAAATGGAGCAAGTACAAAGAAGGGCAACAAAGCTAATAAAGGGTCTGGAGGATATTAGATATGAGGAAAGGATATGAGCTCTGAACTTATTCTCTCTGGATAAGAGACGCTTGAGAGGAGATATGATTTCAATTTATAAATACCATACTGGTGACCCCAGTGGAAGGGAGTTTAATAAGACATGTGGCCACTCATTAAGTTTAGAAGAAAAGAGGTTTAACCTTAAACTACGTAGAGGGTTCTTTACTGTAAGAGCGTCAAGGAAGTGGAATTCACTTCCACAGGTGGTGGTTTCAGTGGGGAGAATCGATAGTTAAAAAAAAACCCCAAAAAAACAGATAAGCACCTGAATGACCGCAATGTACAGGGATATATAATGTAATACTGACATATAATCACACACATAGGTTGGACTTGTGTCTTTTTTCAACCTCACCTACTATGTAACTATGTAACTATGTAATATAGTATAATAAAGAACAAGCGATAAATCAATAATTTAGAGAACCCTGGTTCACCCTCATGTGGAACATGCTGTTCAGTTTTGGTCACCAATCCTCAGGAAAGATGTTGTTGAATTAGAAGGAGTTTACTGAAGGGCAACAAAATGAATAATGGAGATATAGGAGTTCAGCTATGGGGGATGGAGGAGCTCAGCTATGAGGATTGATGACATAGACTACAACTATTCACTCTGAAGCAGAGACGCTTATGAGGGATGTGATTAGAATGTACAAATACCTGTAGATCAAACGTGACTCCATAAACTGTCTACTCTAAGGTCCCTGAAGAGGACATGTGACCAGGATTTGAGGTTAGAAGAAAGGAGGTTCAAGCTTAGATTGGTGAAAGGATTCTTTACTGTTAGAGCAGTAAAAATGTGGAACTCCCTCTCCCAAGAAGTTGTACTAGCTGACAGTGTCAACAACTTCAAAAAACATTTAGATGTATTTTATATAAAGAGAGTAGAGAATAATGATAATGCGGACATTCGAAGTATGAATTGAATGAACTGGATGGGGTCGGGTCTTTTTTTTAAACCTTATAAATAGTGATGGCCGAACGGTTCGCCCGGTGGTCGTTTCGCAGCGAATTTCGGCTGTCGGCGGGCTATTGGCGCCGTTCGCAGACTTCCGTGTTTACTGTGTAAAAGAACTTTGACCTATGATGACACATCCATCATGGGGTACAGGACAGCCAATTGAGACATTACAGCACATGGACACTTGGACATTCCCCCTAACTTATAAATACACCCGATCCGGCGGCCATTTTACATTCTTTCTTCTGTATAGGGAGAGGTTGCTGTGTGGAGCAGGGAGAGATTACAGTGACCCAAATCGCTAGCTATTTGGTACACAAAAGTTCTTTTCAGGACTGGTATAGGTGTTAGGTGTAGTTCAGGATAGGCAGTGCTGTGCTAGTGATTGTTGCAGCAGCCTGAGTGTCTTTTGTCAGTTTAGAGAAAGGGACAGGACGCTGTGTGCTGCAGGGAGAGTCAGTTAGTCATCATCATTAGCTGTTACTATCAGGTCCACAAAAGTGCTATTTCAATTATTGTTCCAGTAGCCTCTGTTTTGTCAGTTTATATAGGGACAGGCAGGAAGCAGTGTGTGAGGCAGTGAGTGTCAGTTTAATCAGTAGCTGTTACTATTAGTTCCACAAAGGTTCTTTTCATGACTGGTATCAGTGGTATGGTAATAGGCTTGTACACGTATAATATTCTTTCTTCCAAATATAGAAAGAATATTATACTTGACTGCTGCCCTTCTGCTGCAGTCTGCTAATCATTCACAACCCACTTGTTCCACAAAGCTCCTTATAAGGACTGGTAACTTGGTCTGTCTAGGGTGCTACAGTACATAGGGTTGAGTGAGGTACAGTCTGCCATTCTATAAGGACTGGTATAGGTCCACAATACATAGGGTTGAGGTGCACTACTGCTGACCCCTGCCCTATACTGCAGCAGTCCTTCATCGGTATAGGGACTGAGAGTTTTGTCACAGGGTCATTTAAAAAATGACAGGCAGAGGAAGAGGCAGGCCCTTCCGCAGGGGTGGTAGGGGTAGGGCAGGAGAAACAGGCTTGAGCCAAAGTGGGAAGTTGCAGAAGGTGCGTTCAATTACTTTAAAGGACGCACCAGACTTGGTTGAGTGGCTCGCTCAGCCTTACTCTTCTGCACCCTCCTCATCCTCTCGATCTGCACCCTCTTCTTCACTCTCTGCTATGTGCACCCCCAAAGACACTACCACCAACAACACCACCACCACCACCACCACCACCACATACCTTCCGCTTGAGTCACAGGAATTATTTTCCGATCCATATCAAGACATTTCTGATGCGCAGCCACTCTTGGTATTGGATCAGGAAGAGGAGACAGCAACAATCGCTACTCAGCAGTCTGACGACAGTACCCAGATCAGCCCAAGGAGGAGGTTGGTCCCCGGTGTTGCTGCCTACTCCAAGATCTCTACTTATAGCGGTGGGGAAGGTGACGTTGATGATGACGTGTCTAGTGATGTCACGTGGGTGCCCACAAGAGAGGAAGAGGAGGGGAGTTCAGAGGGAGATATGGACCAGCAGATAGGGAAGAGAAGCAGGAATAACTTACATTGCACAGGAGGGACAAAGCAGACTGCAAATGTATCAGGAGCGAGTCATCGACCATGTACGGTCACATCTGGCGCTCCCAGGACACCGGCACATGGCTCCACAGTGTGGGCTTTTTTTAACGTGTCCGCTGCTGACAATAGCGTTGCCATCTGCAATCTTTGCAGTCAACGCATTAGTCGCGGTAAGCCCAACACTCACCTAGGGACGACCGCCTTAAGAAGGCACAGGAGCAGCCATCACCGAGCCGAGTGGGAGCAACAGAACACACAAAGCCACACTGCAGGCTCTCACCGTCCAGCCTCGTCTTCTACTTCTCCTTCTCCTCTCTCCTCACAATTGTCCTCCACTCCACCTTCCATCACGCCAAGCTCACGTTTTTCTGCAAAAAGGCAGGCTTCCATGGGCCTAATGTTCGAGCGTAAAAAAATGATGACGCCGGATAACCCTCTTGCCCAACGGTTGACGGCTGGCTTATCAGAACTGATAGCCCGCCAACTACTGCCATATAAACTGGTGGACTCGGAGGCCTTTCGCAAATTTGTGGCCATTGGAACACCACAAAGGAAGGTCCCAGGAAGGAAGTATTTCTCAGAGAAGGGCATCCCAGAGCTATATGGCCATGTTCAGCGGCAAGTGAATGTATCTCTGGCACACAGTGTCGGTGCCAAGATACATCTGACCACAGACACGTGGTCTAGCAAACACGGGCAGGGAAGGTATATCACTTTTACTGCCCACTGGGTGAACCTTCTGACAGCCGTCAAACATTTAACCCGTGGCACCCGTGTAGATTTTGTTTTACCACCACGGATTGCATGCAGGGCTGACTCTTCTTCTCCTCCTCCTCCATCCTCCTCCCTCTCCTCCTCAGATGACTCCTCCTTTTCCACTGCTAGCTTCTCTTCACGCTGCGCTGCCCAAGCTCCCCAGAACCTATTCGACATGCCAGGTGAGACGTTGCCATGCCGTGCTGCGTCTGTTGTGCCTGGAAGCCAAGAGCCACACTGGCCCGGCACTCCTTTCAGCTTTGCGTTCACAGGCAGATCAATGGCTAACACCGCTCAATTTGACAGTTGGTAAAGTGGTGTGTGACAACGGTGCCAATCTGCTTAGCGCATTGAAACAGGGCAAAATCACGCACGTGCCATGCATGGCACACGTCTTAAACTTGGTCGTGCAGCGATTCCTTGTCAAATACCCTGGGGTCCAGGACATCTTGCGGCAGGCAAGGAAAATCTCGGCCCCTTTCAGAAGATCTTACACGGCCATGGCTCGCCTTGCTGACATTCAGCGGCGACACAATCTGCCGGTCAGACGTCTTATTTGCGATTGCCCGACGTGATGGAACTCAACCTTCTATATGCTTGATAGGCTGCTCCAGCAGAAACGTGCAGTTAACGTCTACCTGTATGAACTCTGCGGCAGAACCGGTTCTGGGGAGCTGGGGTTTTTTTCACCGCGCCAGTGGCTGCTCATGCGCGATGCATGCAGACTTCTGCGCCCATTTGAGGAGATCACCAAACTGGTCAGTCGCAGCCAGGGCGCCATCAGTGACATGGTACCTTATGCCTTCTTTATGGAGCGTGCATTGCGTCATGTCATTGATCAAGCTGTGGAGGAGCAGGAGCGGGAAGATGAGGAAGTCGCAATGCTGGATGAATTCCCAGGGGGGGCTACTCTATCTGAGACAAGTCAACAACAGGAGTCTGAAGAGGAGTCAGAGGAGGATGGTGCCGGGGCGGATGAGGAGGAGCAAGAAGAACATGCTTTAAACCTTTCTGGGATCCCTGTTGTGCGTGGATGGGGAGAGGAGAATGAAGAGGACGACATTATCCTGGATGATGAGCAGGAGCCAGGCCACCACACCACTTCCACTTTAGTGCAAATGGGGGCATTCATGCTCCAGTGTTTTAATAGGGACCCCCGTATAAAAAGCATAAGGGTCAAGGACCAGTACTGGGTGGCAAGGTACTTAGACCCCCGGTACAAACACAAAATGGCGAAAACGTTACCGCCGTCACAGAGGGCTGTCAGAATGCAGCACTTTCAGGCCTTACTTCGAGAAATGCTGCATTCTGCTTTTGCGTGCGCTGGCAGAGGAGAAATTCCCACTCCCAGAGAAGGAGTTGCGGTTTGAAGATGTGTTGGTGACTTCGGATATGAGGTCATTCTTTCAGCCGACCCATCGACAGGTGTCATCCGGATCCAGCATCACAGAACGCCTAGACCATCAGGTGTCCGACTAGATCGGGTTAACGGCCGATGTGGACGCTCTGAGGAGTGATGAACCCCTGGACTACTGGGTGGGCAGGCTTGACCTCTGGCCAGAGCTTGCCCAATTTGCAATGGAACTGTTGGCTTGCCCCTCATCCAGTGTCCTGTCCGAAAGGACGTTCAGCGCAGCAGGGGGGATCGTGACCGATAAGCGTACTCGCCTAGCTCACGACAGTGTTAACTACCTCACATTTCTAAAAATGAATGAGGCATGGATCTCGGAGGAATTCAACACATGTGACCAGTAGACCATGTATATGTCTATAAACATTTTTTTTAATTGAGCACAGAGACCTTCTTTCTTCATTTGGCTCACTTCCTTGTCCAAAAAAAGCACACCGTACTATATGCCCGTACCCTCCTCTTTGAAGAGGTTGAGTGGTGTCATATTTCTACTGGGGCTGCTTATTATGAGGGGCTCCCACCATCCCTGTGCTGTGCTGACATCCTCCTGGGGCTGTACCTCTGCTGTGCATATTATGAGGGGCTCCCACCATCCCTGTGCTGTGCTGACTTCTTCCTGGGGCTGTACCTCTGCTGTGCATATTTTGAGGTGCTCCCACCATCCCTGTGCTATTCTCATTATGAGGGGCTCCCACCATCCCTGTGCTATGCTGACTTCCTCCTGGGGCTGCTTAAGGTGCAGGTGTCAGTGCTGTATATCACGGTGCTGATGTCAGTGCTCTCTGTCACGGTGCTGCTGTCAGTGCTGTATATCACGGTGCTGGTGTGAGTTCTTTATGTCACGCTGCTGATGTCAGTGCTCTCCATAACGGTGCTGCTGTCAGTGCTGTATATCACGGTGCTGGTGTGATTGCTTTATGTCACGCTGCTGATGTCAGTCCTCTCTATCACGGTGCCGCTGTCAGTGCTGTATATCACGGTGCTTGTGTGAGTGCTTTATGTCACGCTGCTGATGTCAGTGCTCTCTATCACGGTGCTGCTGTCAGTGCTGTATATCACGGTGCTGGTGTGAGTGCTTTATGTCACGCTGCTGATGTCAGTGCTCTCTATCACGGTGCTGTTGTCAGATCACTCTATCACAGTGCAGGTGTCATTGCTGTATGTCACGCTGCTGGTGATCATCTCCTGCACCCTCTTCTTTGCCTACCCTGGTCCCTGACCTTCCCTCTCCTCCATTGCCTTCATGTGCTCCACAGTCCTAAATTGTCACAACAATTTCCCATATAAAAAAAGAATGCTTGTAGTTGTCGATCCCAGATTCACCTCATACATGTGTTATGTCATTGGCCATGTGGTGGGACTATGTTTGCACAGCTATTAATTATTTTGTGGCTGCAAATTTGACCTGTAGGTTTGCGAAGTTCGCCTCCCATTGAAGTCAATGGGGCCTGCCGCGAACGTTCCAGTTCGCGAACTATCGGCCGCGTTCGTGGTCCGCGTTCGCGAAACATCCCATCGGAAGTTCGTCCATCACTACTTATAAACTTTTTTTTAACCAGTGTGGGGATGTAAAGGGCTTCCTCAGTGATCATAGCATTGCACACATTACAACTGTGACATTTGTAGAATCCCTTCTCTCTGAAAACCAGGATTTAGGGGTAATATATATCTTTCCATGATCAGTCTGTACCAAAAAACTCCCAATGATTTGTTTTTAGAATATACCACTTGAGGTGGTTGTCTACTTACTGATGGTTGCCCAGTGTCTTCTTCAAGGATGTGACTGTTTTTATTGAAGGCTTTTATAACATTTCCTGGAAGAAAGGTTACCCTTTTGTGAAATAAGCCCTTTCTGTGTGGTCCTGTTGTGGTTTTAGGCTTTGGAGTCCTTTACATGGCTTAGTGGAGGTTATGATCTAGGATCATGTCGAGGACCTAGTGCAGCAGGTGCTCATTCTTCTGCTCATGTGCAGAGCCATCAGCATAGAAGCCCAAGACGATAAAGGTCTAAAATGTGCACACAAATGCGCACTGGTGCATACATGCGGGCACGTGTACGTACACATAGGTGTGCGTACGCATCCACAGATTCTGGTGTCCAGCAGCCTATTTAAACTGAGAGTCTGCCTGGCCTCAGAGCTGGATTGTCTTCAGCTCTGGTTCCTGATTCTAATCCAAGTCGGCTAACCTTGTTCCTCCTGACCCAACTATGTCTGACACCTCTCTTGAATCAACCCTGCCTGTTGTATCCGCTCCTTGCATATGTTACCGACCTCAGCTTGGATTTATGACTACGTCTCCTTTTCCTGATTTGACACGTTACCCACTTCTGCCTGTTCTCGTCCTCGAACCTGATCCTGATTCTGCACTTGCTTGCCTGGCTGCTGCTGAACAAGCCTTGTGTTCAGACTCCAAACTACCACTTGAAGGCCTTTTGTGTCTCAACAGCTTCCAGGAACATGCACACTTTCACTGTATTAGCAGTCCCTATCTCCACTACCAGGGGTACTTGGATGGAAATTGTGCAAGAGGCCACTTTCATCATCTCAGGCTCCACAGTCAGGTACATGACAGATCATTGTTGGATAACCCCTATAATGTAGCAAACATAGCAAACACATATGACCCTGAGGGGAATATCAGTAGACTAGTAATCAGTAGACTATTCTTTAGGTTCTCAGGGTGCGTGCTCTGTTATGCTAGCAAGGTGTTCCTATCAGTCTTTTTGATGTCTAATGAAGTATACTGGTGACTTTCTCTGACTTTGCCTTGACATCTAGAAAGGTAATATCAGCGCACAAAATTTCAGGATTGAAAACAATGCATTTATTAATGAAAATAGAGAAAAACAAAATACAAAAACCCCAACAAAATCTTGAATCCCTTTCCCTGGGATATGTCCTGGTAATGAAAATGTCATCTATATACCTCGACCAACATTTAGAGTAGGTAAACCATTGCATAGAGCAGGTAAATTTAAAATCTTTGCTATTAACAAAAAAAATCTATTATTAATAAAGGGTTTAAATAATTTATAAAGCACTGGCATTTTTTCTGCATTTTTGTATTTATCAAGGGGATAAAGGGTTCCAGCAGCTGGAAAAATATTATATGTGGTTTAGACATACACTATAGTGGAAATGAGGACATTTTGTAGATGTGCAGCCTCTACGATGACTTACATACATTCTATTTCACAGCTCCTTTATTTTTGTTTCTGTACAGTCGCCAGTGTGTTCTCTATTGAAGATTATTCAGTGTGTGGTACCTCTGTGGTTTCCAGTCGGATAGTTGGTGGTAAAGATGCATTGGATGGGGAATGGCCCTGGCAAGTCAGCCTGCACTATGAAGGATCACATATCTGTGGTGGTTCCCTTATCACACCTGAGTGGGTGCTGACTGCAACACATTGCTTTGAAGAGTGAGTATAACATTTTTGTTTATTTTTATATTCATCAAGGACCAATAATTCTGTTTTGTGATGAACTGTTTTCATCATATACAGCTTCACTAACTTATCTTTTACAAGCCTCTAGTCAATTTAGGAGTAGTAAACATGTATCAGTGAGGGTAGACACTAGTGGTCATCAAAGTTACATATAAAGTTACAGATAAAGTGGACGGTCGATATTATGTAACTGGAGTCCTACAGTGAACATTGGACAACATTTTGGTTGTCTTAGTACTGGGCTTCCAGGAGGTGTTTGCTACATAACATCTCTTGGATATTACCAACCAGGAGCACTGTTAGAGATTTTTACCTGCCCAGGTCTACATGACAACAGGAGGGAGTGTCAACACCTGCCTGACCACATCTCGTATAAATGGGCACTTAAGTCCGAGAGGGACCCCATAAAACTGCACAGTCTATACACAATGTACCTCGGAAACTGAAAAGCAGAAACCTAGAGATGTCAGTATGTGTGCTGATGTACACTACAGTGCCTTGTGAAAGGATTCGGCCCCCTTGAACTTTTCAACCTTTTGCCACATTTCAGGCTTCAAACATAAAGATATAAAATTTAAATTTTTTGTGAAGAATCACCAACAAGTGGGACACAAATGTGAAGTGGAACAAAATCTATTGGATTTTTGAAACTTTTTTAACTAATAAAAAAATGAAAAGTGGGGCGTACAAAATTATTCGGCCCCCTTGCGTTAATACTTTGTAGAGCCACCTTTTGCTGCGATTACAGCTGCAAGTAGCTTGGGGTATGTCTCTATCAGTTTTGCACATCGAGAGACTAAAATTCTTGTAGATTTTGCTGTATGTTTGGGATCATTGTCTTGTTGGAAGATAAATCTCTGTCCCAGTTTCAGGTCTTTTGCAGACTCCAACAGGTTTTCATCCAGAATGGTCCTGTATTTGGCTGCATCCATCTTCCCCTCAATTTTAACCATCTTCCCTGTCCCTGCTGAAGAAAAGCAGGCCCAAACCATGATGCTGCCACCATCATGTTTGACAGTGGGGATGGTGTGTTGAGGGTGTCTGAGTTGAAAGTTTAGAGGGACGGCCAGGTCTTGGTAGATTTGCAGTGGTCTGATACTCCTTCCATTTCAAAATGATCGCTTGCACAGTGCTCCTTGGGATGTTTAAAGATTGGGAAATCTTTTTGTATCCAAATCCGGCTTTAAACTTCTCCACAACAGTATTACGGACCTGCCTGGTGTGTTCCTTAGTCTTCATGATGCTCTCTGCGCTTTCAACAGAACCCTGAGACTATCACAGAGCAGGTGCATTTATACAGAGACTTGATTACACACAGGTGGATTTTATTTATCACCATCAGTCATTTAGGACAACATTGGATCATTCAGAGATCCTCGCTGAACTTCTGGGGTGAGTTTGCTGCACTGAAAGTAAAGGGGCCGAATAATTTTGCACGCACCACTTTTCAGTTTTTTATTTGCTAAAAAAGTTTAAATTATCCAATAGATTTCGTTCCACTTTACAATTGTGTCCCACTTGTTGGTGATTCTTCACAAAAAATAAAAATTTTATATCTTTATGTTTGAAGCCTGAAATGTGGCAAAAGGTTGAAAAGTTCAAGGGGGCCGAATACTTTCGCAAGGCACTGTATATTGCCAAAAGTATTGTCACGCCTGCACATTTACACGCACTTGAACTTTAATGGCATCCCAGTTTTAGTCTGTAATGTCTTAATCTCTTCTGGGAAGACTGTCCGTAAGGTTTAGGAGTGTGTCTATGGGAATGTTTGACCATTCTTCCAGAAGAGCATTTGTGTGGTCAGGCATTGATTTTGTACGAGAAGGCCTGGCTCGCAGTCTCTGTTCTAATTCATCCCAAAGGTGTTCTATCGGGTTGAGGTCAGGACTCTGTGCAGGCCACTCAATTTCCTCCATCCCAAACTTGCTCACCCATGTCTTTATGGACCTTGCTTTGTGCACTGGTGGGCAGTCATGTTGGAACAGGAAGGGGTCATCCCCAAACTGTTCCCACAAAGTTGGGAGCATGAAATTGTCCAAAATGTCTTGATATGCTGGCGTCCTAAAAGTTCCCTTCACTGAAACTAAGGGGCCAAGCCCAACCCCTGAAAAACAACCCGCACACTATAATCCTCCCTCCACCAAATGATTTGGACCAGCGTACAAAGCAAGGTCCACAAAGACATGGATGAGCAAGTTTAGGGTGGAGGAAATTGACTGGTCCTGACCTCAACCCGATAGAAAACCTTTGGGATGAATTTGAGCGCAGATTGTGAGCCAGGCCTTCTTCATCAGTGCCTGACCTCACAAATGCGCTTCTGGAAGAATGGTTAAACATTCCCATAGACACACGCCTAAACCTTGTGGAAAGCCTTCCCAAAAGAGTTGAAGCTGTTATAGTTGCAAAGGGTGGGCCAACTCAATATTGAACCCTAAGGACTAAGAGTGGGGTGCCTTAAAGGTTTATGCGTGTGCAGAGGTTAATGTATATAACATTAACCTAAAGCATGAAGCATGTACTAACATCAGCCATGTTCTCTCAAAAAAGAAAATTGATTATACAAAATATAAAAACATACAGGTACTGTATACCTAGGCCCCACTCTCTACACTTCCTTAATTTCCTATGGATATTCCTGATTTTGGCACAGGTGGTGGCACTAACTATATGCCATTCTAGGCATCCAAACTTTTTTGTGCGACAAAGATGTCATGTATACATTTTAATGCATCAACGTACATTGATATAGACATTACCTGCTCGATGCCTATCTGAAGGACATAAGTCAATACAAAAGAAAAAAATATATACTGTACATTGCACATCTGAACTTGCAACTTCACAAATCCCTTCAAATTTTAACATTAGTATGGTCTCGTGTCAGGGTATACCCCAACTCCATTGTTATATGATTGTGTTTCCACCGGTCCATCCAAGTGTCAGGGTCAGTAACAAAAGGGTGAGAATCAATGTCCTCAAATGATCGATCTCCTATAGGAATTAGCTTCAAATCAACAGATTATGTCCAGATGAAGATTTGGCCATGTGAGGTTCACTGAAGAGGACTCAATAATAGGGTGTAATATGCAATGTTCCACTCTGGGAGCTGAGACGTCCCCTGAATATTTGTATTTAACACTACATATCTCCACCATATATAATTAAGAAAATGAAGAGATGTGGTGTGTAGGGTTTTAATGCAGATAGGTATACCTGTATGATTTTATATTTTGTATAAGTGGCCTTTTTGGGGAGCATGACTGATACATGGCTGATGTTGGTACATGTATCATGCATTAAAGCGGAAGTCCACCCTAAAGTGGAGCTTCCGCTCATTGGAACCCTCCCCCTCCTCCGGTGCCACAATTGGCACCTTTCAGGGAGGAGGGGGGTGCAGATACCTGTACAGTACAGTTATCTGCACCCACTTCCGGGATAGATATCTGCAGAAGGTACGCCCCTTTCCGCAGAATCTACGCCCCTTTCCGCAGGTCCCCCGCTGTCTGCTGGGAAACACATGGATCCCAGAGACAGCGAGGGCCAACCTTATTGCGCAGCGCGACTCGCGCATGCTCAGTAGGGAACCGGGAAATGAAGCCGCAAAGGCTCCACTTCCTGATTCCCATACCCAAGATGGCGGCGGCAGCACCCGAGAGACGATCGAGAGATCGGCTTCGGGTGCCGACATCGCGGGCACGCTGGGCGGGTAAGTGTCATTATTTTAAAAGTCAGCAGCTGCAGTATTTGTAGCTGCTGGCTTTTTAAAAAAAAAAAAACGGCGGACTCCAGCTTTAAGCATCATGAAGGCATTGGTGGGCTCAAGTTAAACATTTCATGTGTGGCCCTTTGTTTCATATATATTTCTATTACCCAACCTAAAAAGGATGCTACGTGATAGATACAAAGATGTAAATATATCAAGCACGGTGCTGTCCCAACCTATCCAGTTCCTCCAGAATACTTCTAAACAATATATATTACATCCACTCCGGGCGTTGCTGCTCTTACTGGAGTCCACTGGGTGGCAGACAATCCTAAAAAGTACAAGAGCAAGAAAGAGCGCACACCAGCCCTAGTGCATTTTTCAGGTCACCTGAAGAAGGAGGCCACGCCTCCGAAACATGTTGTCACGGAAACAGTTTGTTAGAGCCAGCGTTAGAGCCAGCACATACGCCGAGAGATCCGCCCCCCGCCGCGAGTGACGTCATCCACAGCCGGCAGGTCCGTGAGTGTGAGGCGCGGAGAGAGGGATAGCGTACCTGCAGCAAGCAGGCGAAGTGAGTGTCTGGTCACCTCTGCTGTTAGCCGCTGCAGGGAGCTTGAAATCGGGGAAGGAGGTAGCCGTGGAGGCTTCAATTGTCAATGCAACAACCAAATCGGCGGTTTGTGAGTGAAAAACTTGGCTTTTTTATTCTTTTATTAAGTCTAATAAACGTTAATGCACTAGGGCTGGTGTGCGCTCTTTCTTGCTCTTGTACTTGCTACGTGATAGAGAAGAGGTAACTGCAAATCCAAGGATGTTTGAAACATAGGTTGTATCCCTTCAACTCGGCAGACTCTCAAAATGATTAATGCCCTGTACACACGGTCGTATTTTCTGATCCTGTGTGTGCTCCTTCGGACTTTTCCCGTTGGAATTTCCAACACACAAAATTTGAGAGCTGGATCTAAAATTTTCCGACAACAAAATCCGATCGTTTAAATTTCGATCGTGTGTAGACAATTCCGACGGACAAAGTGCCACGCATGCTGAGAATAAATTACGAGACGAAAGCTATTGGCTACTGGCCTCTTTATAGTCCCGCCGTATGCTTTGTACATCACCTCGTTCTGAACGATTGGATTTTTAGACAGATTTGTGCGACCGTGTGTATGCAAGACAAATTTGGGCCAAAATTCTTCTGAAAAAAATCCGAAGGATTTTGTTGTCGAAATGTCCGACCGTGTGTACAAGGCATTAGAGATAGGACTGCAGTACACTGGGGTGCAGTGACAAGGTCACTGTGGCTTGTGCATGTGTTTTTGCGAATGTGTGCAAACTAAACACCTTGGTCTTAATGTGAATTGTTAGACAGGGTAAATTCAGTTTGTTGCAGGCTGGCTGGTTAGTCAGCTGGGAATTTTTGTTTGTTGTTTTTTGTCATGCGTTGCCCCTCCATGTGCTCCTTGCTGCAAAGGCCAGTTATAGGTTGGGGTGGTTGCCATTTTTCCTTTTTCTATATCCCTCTACTTCCATTTCTTTCTACAGTGTCATTGGGTGGGCAACATGGCAGGAAAAGCTTTTTATACATTTCTTGTATTACCAGCTTTTATGTTCCTCCTTCAGAGTAAAGATGTTTAAACAATTCTTGCTCTGAAAGGATGCGTCAGACTGCCTGAATGCAAGAGTTCCCAGAGAGCTAGGATCCGAGTTTTGGTAACCAGAGAAGTATATTATATATGCTTAAAGTGGTTGTAAACTCTCCCCCACGACTTTGGCTCATGTAAATCAGCATAAAAAACCCTAATGAACACTGCTTGTAGATATCTCCTTACTTGCTTAGTATTGTTGTAATCCTTTTTGTTCTTTAGAATGACGTCACTGAGCATGCCCAGATCTCCCCTGATTTACGGCACACTCTCTATGTGCTTGTCTATCTGTTATCAGGACTTCCTACGGCACAACGCTGAACTCCCAGGAGGCTGCAGAATCATTCAGAGCTTCCTCCAACACACCATGTGACCTGACATGCAGTGTAAACCTGGCCATTACTGCAGTATTATCAGCTGAAGCTGATAAGACTGACATAGGCAAACACTAGATAATCGGCACAAGTAAATACTATGAAATAAAACAAGTCAGCTATGAGCAGCGAAGCAGGGTTGCCATAGAAATGTTGTATTGAGAAGGAGGCTTGGTTAACAGGACAGGAAGTGCTCAATGTAAGGGCGGAAATACACTCCACTGTGGACTCAGAAAACAATACGTAAGATGGCGCTGCCTAACCCCTGGAAACAAGTTTTTTTAAAGTTTCTTTAAACAGTAAGTAATATGTGATTTGGGCTGGATTACAGTGGCTATAGTCTGATAATTACTTATTATAATGGACTAAATGAAAAGAAGCATCAGAGTGGCAGAGTTTACTTCCTATTTAAAAATGCTTTTCCTAACCTTCCAAGGTTCCTGCAAACGAATGGAGTTTTACTAATGGAGGCTCGAAATGGCCTTTAGTCTTGCCAGCCTTTAGGATGGAGGCAGCTGCTCCTTTTGCCCAAATGGTTGAAGTGGCCCCTGCATGCATCACTTACCTAGACACTCCACACAAAAACTAAGCCCCAGCTGTCTGCCAGGCACCCCAGGTTTTGTTTTTAGGATTTTTAGGATGCACTACCATTGCCCTCCCTTCTTTCTACTTCAATTCTTGAGTAAAACATTGGGAAAAATGTACTTAAAGTGACTGCTGACTAATTTCTATAACATTTGGCTGAGGGGCTCACAAAGGACTGGTGGTCCTCAACTATGGTTTCCAAGCCTGAGGGTACCCAATGCAAATGGCTCTAGGCAATGAAAGGGGGTTAAACATGTGAGTATAAGGATGTGATGGTAGGTAAAAGAGGGGTGTATAAATTTGGAATACAACACTGGAAAATGGAATACTGCACTGTCTACACAAGCAGATAGCATCTCATCGTAGAATTTTCTGTACCGTTTTCTTTTTACAGTCCTGACGAGATATGGGAATACGAAGTGTATTTGGGCCTATACAGGCTGGATGTGGACAGCCCTCATACAGTTGTTGCCAATGTACGGAATATCATTGTTAATGACAATTTTGTAAGCACTGGAGACATCGGAGACATCGCCTTGGTGCGCCTAGACATGACTGTCAACTATACTCAGTACATCAAGCCAATCTGTCTACCATCTTCCTCAGCCACCTTCCCCTGTGGCACTGAGTGCTGGGTGACAGGCTGGGGTGATATATCTTCTGATGGTGAGTATATGGAATGATTAGCAATGTGATTTCACTAATTTTCCATGCCAAGGAGCCATGACAATTCCTTCACCTGCTTTTTCTCTCCAGAGGGATTGCATTATCTTTGTTTAGGCATCATCCAGGGTCACCATCTACTTCCTGATATGCTGGTTTAGAGATGACACAATCATGTAAATCCTGGTGCTGGTGGGGTTTTTGGAATTGTGGGGTGCCGGTGATAGGGAGCAGTGATCTCTGTCATGTTCTAGTGAGCCAATCCTCCTTACAGTTAGAACACACTGAGGGAACTCACAGTTAACCCCTTGATCGCCCCCTAGTGTTAACCCCTTCCCTGCCAGTGACATTTATACAGTAATCAGTAGCTCTGATCCTTGTAATAAATCTATCCCCTATTTTGTAGACGCTATAACTTTTGTGCAAACCAATCAATATACGCTTATTGGGATTTTTTTTATCACAAATATTTAGAAGAATACAGATTGGCCTAAACTGATGAAGACATGTTTTGGGGGGATATTTATTATAGCAAAAATTAAAAAATATTGGTTTTTTTTTCAAAGTCTTTTTTTGTTTATAGTGCAAAAGAAACAAAAAACAAAGAGGCGCTCAAATACCACCAAAAGAAAGCTCTATTTGTGGGAAAAAGAGGATATAAATTTTGTTAGGGTATAATGTCGCACGGCCGCGCAATTATCAGTTAAAGCGGCACAGTGCCGTATCGCAAAAAATGCCCTGGTCATTAAGGGGGCAAATCCTTCCGGTCCTTAACTAGTTAAAAGACGTTTGGAGACCATCATTCGAAAATCAACAGGTGCAACTTTATCCTTGCAGACACATATGAGTATGATGTTTTCCATGGGGCATGCACATTTGAACCAGGGACCTATTGATCTGTAGTTCAATGCTTGCCAACTTAGCTGTACCAAAACTTTTTTTCCAAAATCTTTATGTTAGCCCCAGTTCACATGGTCGGACATTTCGACCACAAAATCCGTCAGATTTTTTACGATTGGATTTTGTCCGAAACTGGTGTTGCATACACAAAGTTGTCGGAAAATCCGATCGTTCGTAATTTATTTTTTTCTCTTCCTGAAGAGACGTTTCCAGACATCATTATAAAACTATCAGGGATGATGCTTGTAGGTGTTGGAACCTGAATTTGAGCTAGCAACTACTTGATCTGCTGTGTTGTGACAAAATGTTTATTTTTTGTTGATAACTTTTTTTGGTTTTGGGGTTCACCATTTGATAATCAAAGGTTGGAGAACTATACCACCGATTTTTTTTCCGATTTTTTTTTAGTATTTTGTATTTCTTTCTGTTAAATATTGCTCTACCTGAAAATATGTTCATAACTTTTATTTTATAGAGTCTTTTGGAGTGCACCATTTGAGAAGCAAAGATTTGGAAACTTTTCATTGTCTATTATTGTTATCTTTTCTAGATAAGTAGTTTGGAGAGTACTGTTCAAAATTGTAAACTTTTCCTGCATGAATAAAGAAAGCTGAAGTCTTCAAGGGGGCACCCAGATTTAAATTGGGGATCTCTACCCTATGTCTAATTTGAAGAATTGCTCCCAAGGGCCTATAGACAGCTAGAAAAAAATTGGACTGAAAAGAATATATATAAAAAAGTTATTTATTACATACAAATATATGGAAAAAAAACACATGCATTAAAAACTGCATGAGCTCTGGTATGCATGGTATCCAAACATGAGATGTCAATATTGCAAATATCAAGAAAGAGTTTCTTAACACTAAATGCTATTACTCACAGAAGAGCTCCAATGCATTTCAATCGTATACTGTGACAGAACCGATCCCACACTCCGATTGAGTGCTTCCGTCAGTATACCGCTTTCTAAGTCTGAATATAGATATCAGATATTCCAACCGCTCAAAAGCACAAAACAAGACGACACTTGCTTAGCTGCTCAACATGGACTCCTTTATTAGAACCAAAATGACAAGTATTTATAATATAGTAGAAGACTAAAACCTAACTTAATAAGCATGAGCTAATTATCTAAACCAACACTCAGACTAGTTGACTGAGGGATAAGACTTTTCGGCTCCTAGCTCACTAACAATTCAATAAACATTACCATAAACATCAACACAGGGTTAATTAGCTCAAACAACAATGTGTGGAATATGATTACAAGCCAGACTAGACTCATTTACATTATACAAGCCAACATACAGGTGGCTGGAGTTCATGACATTAGCATCTGACAGTGTGTGTCCCAACAGCGTGAGACAACACACATTTTATATATCTATCTATATATATATATATATATATATATATACACAGCATTGAATCTGACTAGCACAGATTATCGTGGGGTTCTCATTCACCCTGTGCCCCTTAAAATCCAGGGCCCATAATCAGTCTGCAAGAGGCTCGCATTCAGTCCTCTCAAAAAGCAGCTAGGTCTGTCACATATACTTTTCTGATCTTCCTCAGGGGGATGAAGACATCGAATATCACAAAACATATCAAGGTTAAGGCATTCTAAATGGAAAAAATTCTAGCTCATAGCCAATGGCATGTAGTTACCATCATCCCTTCTAATGAATACAGATTCGAAAAGACCTCTGTTTGGTGGGATTATAAAGGCAACAATATAGAAAAAAAGGAAATTATAAAAAAAATATGTATTAATTTAATGTACAAAATCTAGGTATAATCAATAAGGATAATACATCAATGGTGTTCAGTAAGTTATTGTATTTTTTTTTTAAGGCAAACTCTAGACTTGTAGTAAGTCTAGTCTACTTCTAGTAATGCTTTCGATATATGTATAATGGATTTTGTTCAATATATTATAGAGAATGTTACAATATTTCATCCTTGAAGAGGATTATATTGTCTAAAATATCGAAACGTGTTGGAAGACCCGCTTATTCTGTTACCACCAGCCTTCTGGAGGTCCTGGGACCCACAAGCGGATAATATCATTCTTTCACCAAAATTGTTTTTAGATGTTATCCAGAATGTATATTGTTTTGTCTTTTTTTTTGTGATGTATTATCCTTATTGATTATGCCTAGATTTTGTACATTCAATTAATACATATATTTTTTATAATTTACTTTTTTCTGTATTGTTGCCCTTATAATCCCACCAAACAGAGGTCTTTTCGAACCACGCCATTCTAAATGAAGAAGTGTACATATATGGTCACATCACCCAATTGGAATACTATATCCTTGATATGTTTTGTGATATGTGATCGGAACGTGTTGGGGCTCTTCTGTGAGAAATAGCACTTAGTGTTAAGAAACTTTTTTTTGCTATTTGCAATATTGACATCTCATGTTTGGATACTATGCATACCAGAGCTCACACAGTTTTTAATTCATGTGTTTTTTTCATATATTTGTATGTAATAAATAACGTTTTTTATATATATTCTTTTCAGTCCAATTTTTTTTCTAGCTGCCTATAGGCCCTTGGGAAACAATTTTTCAAATGAATCATATTTTGGGCTAGCAGCACTTTCTCTCCACCCAGATGCATGGGTTTCACTTGATTACTCTACCCCCATGTCGTCCTCTGCATTTTCTGCCCTTTTATTTTTCTTCTTTTTGAATACACTCTTCGAGCAAATGGGTTTGAAAGCTTTTCATTTGAAAATCAAAGGCTATCACCCTTTCTTACATAAAAGGTCAATGAATTACAGGGACACCCATATTTAGGTGCCACTCAACCTGCAGTCGAATGCGCAACCACTAATGCCGCATACACACGACCGGTCTTTCCGGCAGACTAGGTCTGACGGAATCATTCCATCGGATAATCCGATCGTTTTTCTTTCAAAAAAAATCAGACGGACCTAGAAATAGAACACGTTTCAAATCTGTCCGACAGACTCAATTCCTATCGGGAAAACCGTTCGTCTGTATGCTGATCCGACGGACCAAATACAATGCAAGGGCAGCTATTGGCTATTGGCTATTGAACTTCCTTTTCTAGTCCCATTGTATGTCATCATGTTCAAAACTAACGGACTTTCGAACAGACTTTAGTCCATTCGTGTGTGGGCAAGTCCGTTCGTTCGGAAGTCCACCGTAACTCCGTCGAAAGACCTTTTCTGCCGGAAAATCCGGTCGTGTGTACGCGGCATAAGTTACACTCCCACATTGTTTGACAAACTTTTTTTTTCGCTTTCTATTTTTTTTTTCCTCTTCCTGAAAAGATGTTTGCAGGCCATCATTCAAAACCAGAATAACCATTGCTTTCACACACCAACAGGGAGCACCCACATTTGAGCTGGCAACCTTTTGATCTCCAATCAAATGCTCTACCCCAAGTTTTCATGGCTTTATGGACTTTTGTAACTAATGATCTTCTTGTTGTCTGTGTTCATCGCCAGGGACAACACCTGTAAATGGGACCCTCCAGGAGGTCATGGTTCCACTTATTGACCATAATACATGCACAGAAATATACAACATCGTGGGATCCAGCATACCCATCCACTATGATAGGATTTGTGCTGGCTACAGAAATGGACAGAAGGATGCCTGCCTGGTGAGTGACACCATTTGCGTTGAGGCACAGATCACCCGTCCAAGGTCCAAATCTTCTAATATGACAGAGAAGGAAGCAATGCTTGACATCAGTTATTGACAAATTAAGCTAAAAGTTTATCTTTAGGTGTAGATGGAATGGGGGTGTGTTATAATTCCTGACATGTTTTAATTAAGGACTCCCAAAAGTATTTTGCTTTTTAAAGCAAGGAAATTACTTGTATTAAAGGTGGTATAGATACGAGAGAGAGAGCAAGAGAGAAAGAAAGCGAGAGAGAGAGAGAGAGAAAAGAGAGAAAAGAGAGAGAGAGAGACCATCTATTTGAACGTGATGACGTACGATGGGACTAGAAAAGTAAGTTCAATAGCCAGTAGCTAAGGATGAGCCGAACACCCCCCAGTTCGGTTCACACCAGAACCTGCGAACAGACCTAAACTTCGTGTGAACTTTAGAACCCTATTAAAGTCTATGGGACTCGAACGTTCAAAATCTAAAGTGCTCATTTTAAAGGCTAATGTGCAAGTTACTGTCCTAAAAAGTGTTTGGGGACCTGGGTCCTGCCCCAGGGGACATGGATCAATGCAAAAAAAGTTTTAAAAACAGACTTTTTTTGGGAGCAGTGATTTTAATAATGATTAAAGTGAAACAATAAAAGTTCCTTTAAATTTCGTACCTGGGGGGTGTCTATAGTATGCCTGTGAAGGGGCGCATGTTTCCCGTGCTTAGAACTGTCCCTGCACAAAGTGTCATTTCCGCAGGAAAAAAGTCTTTTAAAATCACTTGCGGCATAATACAGAGAACACTCAATGAGTGTTCTCTGTATTACATGAGCTGACAATTCATTCATTGATAAAAATAAAAAAAAAAGCGTGGGGTTCCCCTAAATTCAATTACCAGGCCCTTCAGGAAACCTGCGTTACATCAGAGGGGGGCGGGGTCACCCATGGGCTAGTGGCTTCCCTCACTAGCATCAGAGGGTCAGGGTCAGGTGACAGGTGGCCCCGCCCTCCTAATATAAGAAATGTCAGGCGCTGGGATCCCTGCAGTGTCTCCTCAGTGGAGACAGAAGACGGATGCATGGATGGACTGCGCTGGATTGAAAATCACCCGTCACTGGATCAGATCATCCATCGCTGGATAGCAAGAGTGGATTACCACCGCTGGAATCTTTTTTTTATTTTTTTTATTTTTAATAAAGGTATTTTTCAAAAGTGTGTTTGTCTTATTTAACCATTTTTTACACTTTCTTTGTGAAATGGAGGGGTACTTTTGTACCCCTTACCATTGCAAACAGGGGGGGGGGCGGGATCTGGAGGTCCCCTTGTTAAAGACGGCTTCCAGATTCTGATAAGCCCCCTGCCTGCAGACCCCCACAACCACCGGCCAGGGTTGTGGGGATGAGGCCCTTGTCCCCATCAACATGGGGACATGGTGCTTTGAGGAGTCACAGACCCCCAAAGCATCCTCCCAATGTTGAGGGCATGTGGCCTGGTATGGTTCAGGAGGGGGGGGCGCTCTCTCGTCCCCCCCCTCTTTTCCTGTGGTCTGCCAGGTTGCATGCTCGGACGCGCGTAATTTTTTTTTTAATTTGATGCAGGGTTCCCCTTAATATCCATACCAGACCTGAAGGGCCTGGCAATTGAATTTAGGGGAATCCCACGCTGCTTTTTTTTTTATCAATGAATGAATTGTCAGCTCCCGTAATACAGAGAACACTCAATGAGTGTTCTCTGTATTACGGGAGCTGACAATTCATTCATTGATAAAAAAAAAAAAAAGCGTGGGGTTCACCTAAATTCAATTACCAGGCCCTTCAGGAAACCTGCGTTACATCAGAGGGGGGCGGGGTCACCCATGGGCTAGTGGCTTCCCTCACTAGCATCAGAGGGTCAGGGTCAGGTGACGGGTGGCCCCGCCCTCCTAATATAAGAAATGTCAGGCGCTGGGATCCCCGCAGTGTCTCCTCAGTGGAGACAGAAGACGGATGCATGGATGGACTGCGCTGGATTGAAAATCACCGGTCACTGGATCAGATCAGCCAATCGCTGGACCCCGGAGAGATGATCATCCATCGCTGGATAGCAAGAGTGGATTACCACCGCTGGAAACTTTTTTTTATTTTTAATAAAGGTATTTTTCAAAAGTGTGTTTGTCTTATTTAACCATTTTTTACACTCTTTGTGAAATGGAGGGGTACTTTTGTACCCCTTACCATTGCAAACAGGGGGGGCGGGATCTGGGGGTCCCCTTGTTAAAGGTGGCTTCCAGATTCTGATAAGCCCCCTGCCTGAAGACCCCCACAACCACCGGCCAGGGTTGTGGGGATGAGGCCCTTGTCCCCATCAACATGGGCACATGGTGCTTTGAGGGGTCACAGACCCCCAAAGCATCCTCCCGATGTTGAGGGCATGTGGCCTGGTATGGTTCAGGAGGGGGGGCCGCTCTCGCCCCCCCCCCCTCTTTTCCTGTGGTCTGCCAGGTTGCATGCTCGATGCGCGTAATTTTTTTTTTAATTTGATGCGGGGTTCCCCTTAATATCCATACCAGACCTGAAGGGCCTGGCAATTGAATTTAGGGGAACCCCACGCTGCTTTTTTTTTTTTTATCAATGAATGAATTGTCAGCTCCCGTAATACAGAGAACACTCATTGAGGAGGAGCTCAGATATGAGGAAAGATTAGACATGTGTATACGTTATCGTCCGAATGCATTTTCGTCTGGATTTCGGGGATTTCCGCGTTAGTTTTAACAAAACGATAACGAGCTAATCCAAAAGCCGAAAGATGCAAAATAAAAAAAAAATCTTTATTTTCTTATCCATTATATTTTCATATCATTGCAACAACAGTTCGATATAGATAGATAGAAGACTTGACATGGCAATAGCGATCTGTGTCGAAAATGCGGTTGAATGTGCCCAACCTAACTCTATTAGTCCAAGATTATTCAACATAGAGAGAAAAGATTAGACATTATAGAGATAATAGTAAAGGAGTTGTTAGTGGTCACTGCTGGAATCAGTGGGGGAAGTAAAATGATGATGATGATGAATGTTATTGGCTGATTGGTGGTGCTGCTGCTGCTGCCTCCATAGAAGGGCCAGGAACCATGGGGTCGAACTGCCTGGAGTCGATACGATGAAAAATATGCAGAATACAGTTTGACATGAAGATTCAGCGAAACAGATAAAAACATTGTCGCAAGAGGACATTTACGGTCAAATGCTCCGCCCGTAGGCTATAGAAGAATTCTAATGTTTGACTAGTAATAATAATTAATAATTATAATTATTAATAGTCAAAGAACATTAGAATTCTACTATTGCTTGTAGGCGGGAACATTCGACCGGAAATGTACGATTGCAGCGTCATACAGTTTGGCTGCTCCGTCGAATCTTCTTAGAACATCCGACAGACACCATCAGCCTTCAATTGACAGATTTGACCTTAAATAATTCGGATTTTCCGACAAATGCATTTTTTTAACGGAACTAAATAAATAAAAACGAATTTCAGGAGTAACTAAATACATAAGGGGGATATGATCTCCATGTATAAATACATAAGGGGGGATATGATCTCCATGTATAAATACATAACTGGGGATATGATCTCTATGTATAAATACATAAGGGGGGATATGATCTCTATGTATAAATACATAAGGGGGGATATGATCTCCATGTATAAATATATAAGGGGGATATGATCACCATGTATAAATACATAAGGGGGATATGATCTCCATGTATAAATACATAAGTGGGGATATGATCTCCATGTATAAATACTTAAGAGGGATATGATCTCCATGTATAAATACATAAGGGGGATTTGATCTCCATGTATAAATACATAAAGGGGGATATGATCACATGTATAAATACATAAGGGGGGATATGATCCCCATGTATAAATACTTAAGGGGGATATGATCTCCATGTATAAATACATAAGGGGGATATGATCTCCATATATAAATACATAAGGGGGGATATGATCTCCATGTATAAATACTTAAGGGGGATATGATCACCATGTATAAATACATAAGGGGGATATGATCTCCATATATAAATACATAAGGGGGGATATGATCACCATGTATAAATACATAAGGGGGATATGATCACATGTATAAATACATAAGGGGGGATATGATCCCCATATATAAATACTTAAGGGGGATATGATCTCCATGTATAAATACATAAGGGGGATATGATCTCCATGTATAAATACATAAGGGGGATATGATCATCATGTATAAATACATAAGGGGGATATGATCTCCATGTATAAATACATAAGGGGGATATGATCTCCATGTATAAATACATAAGAGGGTATATAATCACCATGTATAAATACATAAGGGGGGATATAATCACCATATATAAATACATAAGGGGGATATAATCACCATGTATAAATGCATAAGGGGGGATACGATCTCCATGTATAAATACATAAGGGGGGATATGATCTCCATGTATAAATACATAAGGGGGGATACGATCTCCATGTATAAATACATAAGGGGGGATATGATCTCCATGTATAATACATAAAGGGGATATAACCACCATGTATAAGTATTTTAGTGGTCCATATAGTGAACTTGGTAAATGTATTCACTTTACGGTCAATTCAAAAGAACAAGGGGGTACTTTTTGCATTGGGGGGAAAAGATGTTTAACTTCCCCTTATACAGAAAGGCTTCTTCATAGTAAGAGCTGTGACAATATGGAATAGACTCCCCCCAGCAATTAGCTCTAAGATGTAAAGTTGATTGTTAATAAAAAATCAGGATGCATTCCTAAATACATATAATATATTTGGCTAACACCAGATATTGTTGAGCCAGGAAATATCTGATTGCCTTAGGGGGCCAAGGAGAAATTGGAAAAAAATTGGACAATGCTTTATAAAGATTTTTTTTGTTTTGCCTTCTGGATCAACTGTAAATATAGGGTTCTGCATGTGGAAGTTTTCCATCTTGTGGAGGCCAAACACGCTTTGATAAATGATAGATTTATTTTCTGATCAATTACTTTCAATAGGAATAATCAATCTTTAGTCGACAGCCCATTTGATCGTAGGATTTCAATTTATAGGATACGGCCGTAACTTGTGATCGTGAGCTATCAATTTCCTCTTGGTTTCCACCATGTCATCTCATAATCTAATCGATCAAAACACAATCATATTCACAACCAAAGTATCTCATCAAAGCATGTGTGGCCACCATTGTAGCAGTATGCCAGACTCGGCCTCAGTTTTTAAGTTGCCACATAAACTCATTTATAGTCTTTCAGATTTGTTTTTAGATGTACTGTACTTTAGGCACTAGACTCGTTATTATAATTGCAAATTTAAGGAAATAGAAAAATTGAATGAAACATTTTGAACTGTTTTGAAGAAATGGCTGATACCTGAATGTAGACATTAGAGCAGCTAATGGTTGTTGCTTTCTTCCAGGGTGACTCAGGAGGACCTCTGGTATGTAAGGTCCGAGGAGTCTGGTACCAGGTTGGAATCGTAAGCTGGGGCATTGGCTGTGCTGAACCATATTACCCTGGGGTGTACACCCAGGTGACTGCCTACCAAAATTGGATCAGATCCCACCTAAATCAAACATTCAGTGATGTCCGAGATATTCCCCCACCGACACTGAAATGTGGAGGAGACTTCAACAGGAATGGAGGAAGCATCCATCACTTCCACCTTCACTGGACCATGCTTATTATAGCTGCTTTACTCTTCTTTTTATCTATAACCAGTTACTGTCCACCTATACAATCAGTAGACTGTAATGAAGGGTTTAATAGACCACAGAGTGTCTACTAGAGTAAGATGAATATTCAAGCACAACTTAATAATGTGTAAAAATAAAATAGATTGTTTTATTTATGGAAGGTGACTGTTGGTTGAATTTTTTTTATCAATGATACACTGTAGCAATTTCCAAATGAAATTAGTGATGGCCAAAAATTTACACTTTATGTTTGACTTCATTAGTGGGTATAAATAACTTGGGGTTCTGCACTGTAGGGATATACTTGTTTTCTTTTTGGTTACAGTGTTAGGCCTTTAAATGTTTTTGATGTGGTGATTTAAATGTCTTAGAAAGAGCTCTGGGGTGTAAGGTATATGGGTATCAATTTGGAAATGTAAGGAATAATGCTCCGCTGAACCATTTTACCCCAGAATATACACCGTGGTGATATAATAGCCACAAACCCTCTAAATGGGAGTTTTTAGGGCGTGTACAACTTCAAAGAATGTTTAAAAAGTGCATTATTACTGGTATAAATTAAAACATTTTCCATATAAAAGTTTAAAATGAGATGCAATTCAATGACAGATGATCATTTGTGGCAGTCGACATACAGATATGATGAGGGCCAAAAAAGATTCCAATGTGTTTTCGAATTTAACGTTACCTATAGCTTTTTCTTCTTCAGGAGAGTTATTTGGTCAAGAAATAGTTAATGATTAAAAGAAAATGCTTATCCTTTGCTGCCAAATATCATAGAAAGATCAACAGGGAGGGGGGCACCATGCTTCTCCAGCCACTGAAGAATAAGTGAACCCCACCACTGCCGGTGTCCAGTGTCCACACGGTATTTCGTTTTCATAGAGATGTAGAAGAGTACAGTGTTATGTAAGCCAGCCTTTTTCCTTCAGGGTGCCCAGGCACCCTGGGGTGCCTTCAGGTTTCTTCAGGGGTGCCTTGGCAAAATTACAAAAAATTGCTCAAAGATTGTATACAAACCAGAGGGTGGATAAAGCCTGCCTTTTAGTTACAGAAAGCCACTGATTTTCATTGTGCACCATTACAACCTTCTCTTCAGATGCCTCCTAACAACCAATGAGATTGGTTGATAAGGAGGACATCAGGTGGCTGCACAGGATACTTGTTTGCCCCTTCCATGCCCCTTTTTTTTTCTCTACCTGTAGTGGTGTCCAGCCTTACAATCTTATCCTTGTGTGTTAAGCCAGCCATAAATGCATCAAATTTGCTGAACCAGCCGAGATTCGATACATCTACGGGTGTGGGAAAGAAAATCACAACATCTATGGCTTGCCTTAAGGCTAAACGTCTGTCAGGTGACTAAATACTATATTGAAATATGGATATGTAAACTGACTTACCTGTAACAGCATTTATGATCTGTTCAACCAGTTCTGTGATCAATATACGTCTTCCGGAAAGCACAGCCAATTCAACAACTTCACTTCTCTCCTCTGGTTAAATAGAACAGCTTAGTCAAAGCCTCAAACCCTATCTTTTTTTTTTTCTTAAATATATTTCTCAACAATCCAAAGAAAAAGTTTGATACAAATACCACTAACTATTCCATCTTCCATTCAAGGAAAAATACATATAAATGGCATGCATACAATTCCATTGGCCTTAATAAATACCGAGCCCATTGGAACCCAACGTGTGAAACTAATATACCCAGAAGGCCTCATTCCTTGAGATTTCCTTGATTAAATCCCTCCCCCCCTTTCCAATGCCTAAACACTCTGTCAAATCCATAAATGTTGGACCTGTGTGGTGTCATTTTGTGGAAACGCCTAAAACATAGAGATAAATGATGAGCTTTGAAACTTTTCCTAATGTTATTGATATGTTCATACAACCTAACCCTTGATTTCCAAATAATGCGATCCACATATTGCTTGCCACAAGGGCATTCTAAAAGGTAAGTTATATAAATAGCTTCACAGGAAATAAATGCATCAGTTTCATATTTACTTTCATATCTACAATATACTATATATTGTGGTTTGACAGGCAAAACTTTCACTAAAATCTTTCAATACCACAGGCCAGTGTTAACTAAAGATTGCTTCAGTAGCTTTATATTGTATATCATAGTTACACATAAATACGTATGCAAAATAATTAGTTCCTTTTTTAGCGTTTTCTTGATATAAACAAGTGCATCTTTATCCCTCTCTGTTACAGTTGCAATCTCCTTCTCTAGGAATTCTGAACCACACCCTTTCTGTATGAATTGTAATTTAAAATGATTAATTTTGTATATCATGATCTCCCATATATGTCCTCTTCATTATCATTCATTTTCCTCTAGAGACATTTATGATCCAATTGGTATGATGTCCACTATGCACAAGTATGAAACTGTTATGACCAGTTTCCTTAAAATAAGTATGTGTGCAAAATGGTCCATCTGAAACAAAAATTTTCAGATGGACTTTCCTTCTACTTTCCTTTCCTTTCCTTCCTTCTACTATATTGAGAAGAGTATCCTCTTGATAAGAGGAGATTAAGGGGGGGATATGATCAACATGTATAAATATATAAGGGGGGGATATGATCACCATGTATAAATATATAAGAGGGGATATGATCAACATGTACAAATATATAAGGGGTCCATATAGTGAACTTGGTGTTGAGTTATTCACTTTACAGTCAACACAGAGGACAAGGGGGCACTCTTTACACCTAGAGGATTTCATCTCCAAATACGGAAAGGTTTCTTCACAGTAAGAGCTGTGAAAATGTGGAATAGACTCCCTGCAGAGGTGGTTCTGGCCAGCTCAGCAGTTTTGCTTTAAGAAAGGCCTGGATTATTTCCTAAGTGTACATAATATAACTGGGTACTAACATTTATAGGTAAAGTTGATCCGGGGAAAATCTGATTGCCTCTTGGGGGATCAGGAAGGAATTTTTTCTCCTGCTTTAGCAAATTGGATCATGCTCTACTGGGTTTTTTTTTTTTGCCTTCCTCTGTATCAACTGTGGGTATAGAATTTGGGTATATGGGATTGTATGATATTATTATTATTGTTTTTTTGTGGTTGAACTAGATGGACTTGTGTGTTTTTTCAACCTGACTAACTATGTAACTATGTAAGTGAACTGTGATCATTACTATTGATGTCCCTCAAGACATTTTTTCCAGATCTTCCTAAGTTCCCTTCCAGATAAAGAAAACACCTTCTATATATTCTGCCAGCAAACAAGCTACTGAGGTGTGCTCGTAAAAGGTTCTAGCTGATACCCAGACTGACATAAATATGTTATCAAGACTTGGTACAAATGTTGCGCCTATTGCTACTTCATTTAATTGCCTATACAATTTGATCCTACTCCAATTTTGTGTTTGAGGAAAAAATCAAGACATTCAATCAAGTATAACTGTAGTTTTTCAGGAAGATTGGACATCTCATACAATATTTTTTTAGTAGAGAGAAAGGCATCATCGTGGTCAATTATTGCGTTCAAAGTGCCTACCGTAGACCAGAAGAAGCGTGACTTGTTTGCTTTTTGTTTTTATACCTTTTAACCACTTCTCGACCGGCTCACATACATATACGGTGGCAGGCTGGCTCTCCTGCTCAAATCGCCCTATATGTACAGTGGCTCCTTTATGAGCCATAGCAGGCACGCGCATGTCCGCTGCATGGCTGGGGACCCGATGGGCATGGCTGGCGGGTGCGATTGCCACTGGCCACCCAGGATCGTGGGTACGAGAGCCAGAATGGGAATTTGTGTATGTAAACACACAAATCCTCGCTCTGACAGGAGAGTAGAAACATATCTGCTGTTTGTAGTAATTGCAAACAGCGATATGTTTCCTCCAGTCATCCCGATCCCCCCAAAGTTAGAAAGACTAACGAGGGAACACAGTCAACCCGTTGATTGCCCCCTAGTGTTAACCCTTCCCTGCCAGTCACATTTATACAGTAATCAGTGATTACTATATATAGCACTGATCGCTGTATGAATTTCAATGGTCCCAAAAAGGGTCAAAAGGGTCCTATCTGTCCGCCGCAATGTCTTAGTCCCGTTAAAAATCTCAGATCACCGCCATTACTAGTAAAAATAAATAAATAATAAAAATGCCAAAAAAATACTATAAATATATCCCCTATTTTGCAGACTCTACAACTTTTGCGCAAACCAATCAATATATGCATATTGGGATTTTTTTTCTCAAAAATATGTAGAAGAATACATATTAGCCTAAACTGATGAAGACATTTTTTTTTTTAATGTTTTTTTTGGGATATTTATTATAGCAAAAAGGAAACAATATATATATTTTTTTCAAAATTGTTGCAGTTTTTTTTATAGCGCAAAAAAAAAAAAAAAAACGCAGAGATGAGCAAATACCACCAAAAGAAAGCTCTATTTGTGGGAAAATACTGTAAGGACGTCAATTTTGTTTTTGTACAGCGTCATATGACATCCGCAATCGTTAAAGTGACACCGTGCCGTATCGCAAAAAATGGCCTGGTCATTGAGGGGGAAAATCTTCCAGGCTGCTGAAGGGGTTAATAAACAAAAACAAAAAAACAACGTCCCCCAATCTAGATCCATGGTCAATCACAATGCCTGCTGAACTGCCAGACCCATAAAAAAATGTTCCACCCGTGATGAAGGCTAATTGCTGAACGTCCTACTCTGTGGGGTGATAGTTCTGGAATAAGTAAGCGGCGGGGCCACCTGGTGATGCCATCTGGTGGCCCGCCCCCTTGTGACATCACAGCCCACATGCACCATTTTCTGGGTCCGGCGGTGACCCTGGCATCATGATTAATGATGGATTCACATTGGGGGACATTGTTTTTCTAAGTATTTAGTACAGTCTGATCCCATTGGAGTGGCAGGTACTATTATTGTTCTGGTTGTATAAGCCTTTATTATATAAGCATGTTGACTGGATATACAGTAAATGTGTTAACTTATTATCTTAAATCAACCTTAGTAGTTAAATCTGCGATTCTTCTTTACTGTAATGGCCTAATTCCAACAAAAACTGTTGTTTAAAAAAAAAGTTGTGCGTCTTATTTCAGGAACCTTTACTTATTAATGGGATGAGTGTTATCTGAAAGGTGCTGAACTCCGTGCAAGTCAAGTGAAGACATCTTATGATTACAGGTGGATAACATGGTAAAGATGATGAAAAATGTTCTCAGGGGGACTACCGGAAATGTACAAAGAATTCAAACCTGTCTGAAAAAAACCTGCAGAGATGATTTACTGGAAGTTTACTGGAAGTTGGAGAACAGGTTCAATTAAGCATCAGGTGTGGCAAACATTTTTTGTTTGAGAAGACACAGACAGATCAGAACATTGCTTTGCCCTTCAAAAAATCCTAATTGTGTTCTATATCTATTGCAAGTAGTGATGGACGAACTTCCGACGGGATGTTTTGGGAACCGCGAATGCGGCCAAAAGTTTGCGAACCGCAGAGTTCGCGAAACCGCAAAGTTTGCAGTAGACCCGATTAACTTTAATGGCAGGCGAACCTTAAAAACCTCCAGGTCATATTTTCAGCCACAAAATACTTACCGTATATACTCGAGTATAGGCCGACCCGAATATAAGCCGAGGCCCCCAATTTACCACAAAAAACTGGGAAACTTATTGACTCGTGTATAAGCCGAGGGTGAGACATGCCTGTCCATCCCTGTGTGTCCGTCCATCCCTGTGTGTCCGTCCATCCCTGTGTGTCCATCCTTGTGTGTCCGTCCATCCCTGTGTGTCCGTCCATCCTTGTGTGTGCAGCCTACCTGTGTCCCGAGCCTGCGTCCCGAGCCTGCGTCCCGCCTGCGTCCCGAGCCTGTGTGCTTCTGCCATGCCAGGATCGCCGCTCTTCTCGTCTGACAGACGGCGTCGGCGCCTCGGCAGCCATTCCACTGTTCAAAAGCCGCGCCTCCGTCTGTGATAGGCGGAACACTCAATTTCCCAGCAGTCTGTGTTCCGCCTATCACGGACATCCTCTCATCCTCGTCCGTAGTATGAGGATGAGCGGATGTCCGTGATAGGCGGACCACTGACTGCTGGGAAATTGAGTGTTCCGCCTATCACAGACAGGGAGGCGCGGCTTTTGAATAGTAGAATGGCCGCCGTCTGTCTGCTCGACACGCTGATCGGGCAGGCAGACGGCGATGACTCGAGTATAAGCCGAGGGGGGCACTTTCAGCCTCAAAAAAGAGGCTGAAAATCTCGGCTTATACTCGAGTATATACGGTACTAGCTGTGCACACATAGTCCCACAACATGGACACTGACATAACAAAAGTATTAAGTGAATCTGGGATCGACAACGACAAGCATTCTTTTTCTATCTGTGAAATTTTGACAATTCAGGACTCAGGAGCGCATGAAGGCCATGGAAGAGAGGCAAGGTCAGGGCAAGTTATGAAGGGGGTTCAGGAGATGATCAGTGCCACAGTCAGGGCAGCGCAGTCCTGTGCCAGTATCCCAGTGTGCCAACCTGTGCTTGAGCCCCTCCCTCTGTCCGGCCCTTACCCCTACCTATGCAGGGCTCCACTGCGGTGGTCCGGAGATGCCAGTCCAGTGCTGATCCTCAGCCATGGTGCTGGTACTGCCTGCTGATTGGCTTCTCCGCTGCTATCTCCCTCACTGACACCAGCACCGCGATAGAGACTGAGCACTGACACCAGCACCGAGATAGAGAGCACTGACAGCAGCACTGATACCAGCAACTCGCTGCGGGACCCAAAAATATGACACCGCTTAACCTCTTCAAACAGGAGGGTGCGGGCATATAGTACGGTGTGCTTTTTTTGTACAAGGAAGTGAGCCAAAGGTAGAAAAAAGGTCCGTGTGCTCGATTAAATAAATCGTTTATAGAGTTATGCATGTAAATGGTCTACTGGTCACATGTGTTGAATTCCTCCGAGATCCATGTCTCATTCATTTTTATAAATGTGAGGTAGTCAACACTGTCGTGAGCTAGGCGAGTGCGCTTATCAGTCACGATCCCCCCTGCTGCGTTGAATGTCCTTTCGGACAGGACACTGGATGAGGGGCAAGCCAACGGTTCCATTGCAAATTGGGCAAGCTCTGGCCAGAGGTCAAGCCTGCCCACCCAGTAGTCCAGGGGTTCATCACTCCTCAGAGCGTCCACATCGGGCGCTAACCCGATGTAGTCGGACACCTGTTGGTCTAGGCGTTCCCTGATGCTGGATCCGGGTGAGACCTGTCGATGGGTCGGCTGAAATAATGACCTCATATCAGAAGTCACCAACACATCTTCAAACCGCCCTCTTCTTGAAGGCGCTGTTGGATTGGTACCCGCGACTCTTTCTCTGGGAGTGGGAATTCCTCCTCTGCCAGCGCACGCAAAAGCAGAATGCAGCATTTCTTGAAGCAAGGCCTGGAAGTGCTCCATTCTGACAGCCCTCTGTGACGGTGGTAACATTTCCGCCATTTTGTGTTGTACCAGGGGTCTAAGTACGTTGCCACCCAGTACTAGTCCTTGACCTTTATGCTTTTTATACGGGGGTCCCTGTTAAAACACTGGAGCATGAAGGACCCCATTTGCACTAAACTGGAAGCGGTGTGGTGGCTTGGCTCCTACTCATCGTCCTGGCTTATTTTGTCCTCCTCGTTCTCCTCTCCCCATCCACACACAACAACAGGGATCACAGAAAGGTTTAAAGCATGCTCTTCTTGCTCCTCCTCACCTGCCCCGGCACCATCCTCCTCTGACTCCTCTTCAGACTCCTGTTGTTGACTTGTCTCAGATAGAGTAGCTCCCCCTGGGAATTCATCCAGCATTGCGATTTTCTCATCTTCCTGCTCCTCCACGGCTTGATCAATGACACGACGCAATGCATGCTCCATAAAGAAGGCATAAGGTACCATGTCACTGATGGCGCCATGGCTGCGACTGACCAGTTTGGTGATCTCATCAAATTGCCGCAGAAGTCTGTATGCCTCGCGCATGAGCAGCCACTGGCGCGATGAAAAAAAAACAAGCTCCCCAGAACCTGTTCTGCCGCAGAGTTCATACAGGTAGAGACGTTAACTGCACAATTCTGCTGGAGCAGCCTATCAAGCATATAGAAGGTTGAGTTCCATTGCGTCGGGCAATCGCAAATAAGACGTCTGACCGGCCAAGATTTAACTTGCCTGCCGCAAGATGTCCTGGATCCTAGGGTATTTGACAATGAATTGCTTCATGATCAAGTTTAAGACGTGTGCCATGCATGGCACGTGTGTAATTTTGCCCTGTTTCAATGCGCCAAGCAGATTGGCACTGTTGTCACACACCACTTTACCAACTGTCAAATTGAGCGGTGTTAGCCACTGATCTGCCTGTGAACTCAAAGCTAAAAGGAGTGCAGGGCCAGTGTGGCTTTTGGCTTCCAGGCACAACAGACGCAGCAAAGCATGGCAATGTCTCCCCTAGCATGTTGAATAGGTTCTGGGGAGCTTGGGCGGCGCAGCGGAAGAGACGCTAGCAGCGGAAAAGGAGGAGTCAGCCAAGGAGGAGATGGAGGATGGAGTAGGAGGAGGAGAAGAAGAGGCCGGCCTGCATGCAATCCGTGGCAGTAAAACCAAATCTACACGGGTGCCACGGGTTACATGCCTGATGGCCGTCAGAAGGTTCACCCAGTGGGCAGTAAAAGTTATATACCTTCCCTGCCCGTGTTTACTAGACCACGTGTCTGTGGTCAGATGTATCTTGGCACCGACACTGTGTGCCAGAGATACATTCACTTAACGCTGAACATGGCCATTTAGCTCTGGGATGCCTTTCTGTGAGAAATACTTTCTTCCTGGGACCTTCTATTGTGGTGTTCCAATGGCCACACATTTTCGGAAGGCCTCCGAGTCCACCAGTTTATATGGCAGTAGTTGGCGGGCTATCAGTTCTGACAAGCCAGCCGTCTACCGTTGGGCAAGAGGGTTATCCAGCGTCATCATTTTTTATGCTCGAACATTTGGCCCACGGAAGCCTGCCTTTTTCCAAAAAAACGTGAGGATGGCATGATGGAAGGTGGAGTGGAGGATAATTGTGAGGAGAGAGGAGAAGGAGCAGTAGAAGATGAAGCTGGATGGTGAGAGCCTGGAGTGTGGCTTTGTGTGTCCCGTTGCTCCCACTGAGGCTTGGTGATTGCAGATCATGTGCCTTCTTAAGGTGGTCATCCCTAGGTGAGTGTTGGGCTTACCCTGACTTATGCGTTGACTGCAAAGGCTGCAGATGGCAACACTATTGTCAGCAGCAGACACGTTAAAAAAAGCCCACGCTGCGGAGCCATGTGCTGGCGTCCTGGGAGCGCCAGATGTGACCGTACATGGTTGATGCCTCGCTCCTGGTACATTAGCAGTCTCATTTGTCCCTTCTGTGCAATCTAAGTTCAGCCTGCTTCTCCTCCCTATCTGCTGGTCCATATCTCCCTCTGAACTCCCCTCCTCTTCCTCTCTTATGGGCACCCACGTGACATCACTAGACACGTCATCATCAACGTCACCTTCCCCACCGCTATAATTAGAGATCTCGGAGTAGGCAGCAACACCGGGGACCAACCTCCTCCTTGGTCTGATCTGGGTACTGTCGTCAGACTGCTGAGTGGCGATTGTTGCTACCTCCTCTTCCTGATCCAATGCCAAGAGTGGCCGCGCATCGGCAATGTCTTGTGATGGATCGGAAAATAATTCCTGTGACTCAAGCGGAAGGTATGTGGTGGTGGTGGTGTTGTTGATGGTAGTGTCTTTAGGGGTGCACATAGCAGAGAGTGAAGAAGAGGGTGCAGATCGAGAGGATGAGGAGGGTGCAGAAGAGTAAGGCTGAGTGAGCCACTCAACCAAGTCTGGTGCGTCCTTTGACGTAATCGCACGCACCTTCTGCAATTTGCCTCAATCATCATAACTAGGGAGAAGTGGAGTGATTTCAGATACAGTTATTTTTCTTCAAAATTACTGATTCCCACTGTTGGTGACATTTTGCTGAAGTGGGAATTTCACCCATTAAGCTTCTCTGGTAAGAATTGCTATAAAATAAGATAATCTACTTTTTATTTTTTTTATTTAGAAGATCGGAAGATTCCAGAGATCATTGTAACTTGAGATGAACAGAGTGATTTTTAGACATCTGCCTTTCATGACTTCACCTATGTAGCATCAGTCTGTAGAATTGGTGTTAATAGTTTGTCACTTGTTTGGGTTTAAAAATAAATAAATAAAGAAAACAGACAAAAACAGACAGTGGTTGGGAGAACTATTTATAGTCGAGAACTTGATTGGAACTTCTAGTGGTAATATAATGAGAAACAAGAGCATTCTGTTTTTTACATCTCTTGAGGTTTCAAAAAAGGACACCTATTGTCCTTTAAGTTATAAGGATGTTTTTATTTTATTTTTATTCCAGTTTAAACATTACAAGAGTGTTCAGAAAAGGAGACATACCAAATAACAATGCATGCTGACGTATTTTTAGGTTAGACAAAGTAGGGTACAAACTTGGGTGGGGGTTGGGTTGACTCTAACAAAAATTGCTGTACATTAGTGCTAATCGTATGGTTATGCATATTACTGGTCTCATAGATAGCGGAAACCGATCCAGGGTAATGAAGATAGAGTAGGGGGTACACACCCCCCCTTCAAATTCCTCCCTCCCAGCAAAAATTCCCCCCAAATCTCCCCTCCTAGCACAAATCTTCTTCCACCCCATCCTCCCTCTCAACACAATATCAGGGATATTTAATTATTTGTTTAATAATTAAATGTAAAACCTCAACTCCCTGAAAACCTTTGAGAAGTTTTGCGCTTCAATTGTTTTTTTTTTTTTTTGTTTTTGCTTTTTACAGTTTTTCGGGTCATTTGTTATGATCACAGTTTGTAAATTCTAAAATTCTAAAATTCGTAAATTTGAAAATGCAAAAATAAGAAAGAAAATCCGAAAATTCTAAAGAACAACTAACTAATAATAACTAACAATTAAATTATAGGTATTGTAATTTCAAATGTGTCTGTTAGTAACGAATACAAATGTATCCGAAGTTACGAATTATCCAAAATAATGAATGCCTTATCTAAAAGAATTACACGGAAACAAATTAATAATAAAAAAAGGTTTTATTGTTGTTTTTTATTATTGTTAATTCGTTAAGTTTCATTTGTTTAGATGCAGCATTGGTTATTTTGGATACATTTGTATTTGAACGTTCACTAACAGCCAAATTTGAAAGGAAACTCCAATACCTATAATTTAGTAATAGTTAAGTTAGTATTTATTTCAAGTAATTATATAGCGCTGTCAATTTACACAGCGCTTTACATATCTGTTGTACATTCACATCAGACCCTAGCCTCAAGGAGCTTACACTCTAAGGTCCCTAACTCACATACATATACTGGGGAAAATTTAGACAGGATCCAATTAACCTACCAGCATGTCTTTGAAGTGTGGGAGGAAACCCACGCAGGCACAGGGAGAACATGCAAACTCCAGGCAGGTAGTGTCATGTTTGGGATTAAAACCAGCGACCCTTTTTACTGCTAGGTGAAAGTGCTACGCACTACACCACTGTGCCGTTATTATCAGTTAGTTATTATTTCCGATTTTAGAATTTTTGGGTTTTCGTATTTTCAAATTTTCAAATTTACGAATTTCTGAATTTACAAATTTTTGAACTTACGAATTTTCAAATGTACGAATTTCCGAATTTACACATTTTTGAATTTACGAATTTACGAAATTCTCAAATTTCAGAATTTTCAAATATTTGAATTTACGAATATTCATAAAATTTTGTTAAATGCGTTTTCATTCATTCGGATATTTCCGAATTAACAAATATGTCGGAATTCGTTAAAAAAAAAAAATTCGGCATAAAACGAATTGCACATGTCTAATTGAGATGACTCCTTGTTGTCTGTTTTTTTCAGTATACTTTCTCTTAGAATACTTTGTGACTATCATGGGACATTGTGTTTCAAAGAAAACTGACTATCTGTATGGTCTGGGATAAGTGGTGATAGCTAGGATATATTATAAGTAGGGATGAGCTCGGTGTTTGGGTCGAACATAAGTTCGACTCGAACATCGGGGGTTTGTCCCTTCGTTGAAAAACTAACATTATGGGGCATTCACGGCAAAGTCGAGAACCGCAGAATGCCCCATAATGCACTGAGAGATCAGAGTGCATTGCTGTATGATGATTGGCCAAAACATGCACCATGAGCCATAATTGGCTAAAGGCAGGGTACCTTTGGCCAATCATGGCTCAGGGGGACTAAGAACCATGCCCCATACTATATAAGGCTGCCAGCATGTTGGCTATGTGTAGTGTGTTGTTGGTGTGGACGGAGAGATAGTGTGGTAGTGGGATTTAGATTGAACAGGCAGGTTATTCAGTTAGCTGCAGTTTAGTTCACATATGCAAGGCTAAACACGGGAAAACTGCTCCACTTTACAGGCATACTATAGTCACCACCCCCAGGCACGATATTTAAAGGAATATTTCTTCTTTATTGTTTCACTTTAAGCATTAAAAAAAATCCCTGCTCCCAAAAAAAGTCAGTTTTTAAAACTTTATTTTGCATTGATCCATGTCCCCTGGGGCAGGAGCTGGGTCCCCAAACCTTTTTCTATGCAATAACTTGCATATTAACCTTTAAAATTAGCACTTTCGACTTTTCACGTTTGTGTCCCATAGACTTTAACGGCATTCGCACAAACATTTTGCCTGTTCGCATGATCTGCTGTGAACCGAACCGGGGGGGGGGGGGGGGGGTGTGGGGTGTTTGGCTCATCCCTAATTAGAAGTGGAATTTTTGGACTTACTCACATCAAGGTACCCACATCCCCATAATTAGTTATAAATCTAGGTATGGTAAATTAGACTTTTTAAAGTACCAAAACATTTCTCAATTCATTCGATTCGTAAAATTCAAACTTTTATTCATGCCTTATGTAAAAAGATGCTTATTATAAGGCATACGACCTTTGGTAGACCTTCCTGATCATATATCATTCAACACCATGTTGTACTATAAATCGAAATGATGTATCTCTTCGCTGACACAGAAAATAATATATTTATATAATATATAATATTTTGTTTCCTTTTTCACAGTTTTTACACCATTCAGCGCGAATTCAAATTTTATATTATTCAGAAAATAGTATGCCAAACCTTTTAAAAAATCTTAAGAAAAAGTGAGTAGTGCCAAAAGTGAATAAAAGTAGTGCCAAAAGTAAATAAACAGCAATGAAATCTGAATACCATGTTATAAATTGACATCACATTGAAAGAAAAATTCTAAAATTAAAAAATATATATAGAAGTCCAAACATAAATGAAAATCAACAATAAAAAAACAATAAAACGAAAAATAAAGATTTAAATGCACAGTCCCATGATACGATCAACAATATAAACTTATTAGTGAAAGCACAAAGTTCAGTGCAAAGATGTTTGTTAAAACGATAACGAAAATACCCGAAATTCGGACGAAAACGAATGAACGTGTCTAATGTCCGCTTTCATTTTGCTTTGTGAATGGAGGGTACTGTGGGGACACGGTTCATTTAGAAGATTGTCTTAGTTTTCCAGATTGAATGGTATATATAAAAAAAAAAAAGTATAAATTGGTTGGGTTGAAAATACATGGCCGATATTTGTGTTATCAAAATCCCTTGCATCAGAATCAGTCCTGAGGACTTTTATCCCCTGAAAGGTAACACACCAATAAATATGGTTTCATTGTTTGTGTGTATTATTTTTTATATACTTACTTTATTGTGGAAGCCAAACAAATTCAAACTCTATTTTTATTTTATTTTTGTCTCAGCCGGCAATGCTCTCGGTGCTGCAGATTTCTCGGTCTGCGGTTCCCCGTTGGTGTCCAGTCGGATAGTTGGCGGTACGGATGCGTTGGATGGGCAGTGGCCCTGGCAGGTCGCTTTTAGAAATAAAGAATCCAGTGGAACATATTTATGTGGAGGCTCCCTGATCTCCCCCGAGTGGGTTATGACGGCAGCACATTGCATCCACTAGTGAGTATAACATGTTACCTTTAAAATATAAAACCGATTCTTCCATCAGACACCAATCGTTCTGCTTTTGGAAAAAAAAACAATTCTAAAGATCAGTCATGTATATTGTCTGTGAATTGATACAATGTTCATTTTATATGAAGTGTCCACTTTAAAACTGTCAGATGTGCATCATTCATCATCATTGATTAGGTTATGTGTCCCTTTGTAAGGGCTAATATTAAACCCCTCATTCAGCTATTCATATGTGTATTCACTGTGGATAGATAGATAGATAGATAGATAGATACTAAATAGATAGCTAGATGATAGATAGATAGATAGATAGATAGATAGATAGATAGATAGATAGATAGATAGATAGATAGATAGATAGATAGTAAATAGATAGATAGATAGATAGATAGATAGATAGATAGATAGATAGTAAATAGATAGATAGATACTAAATAGATAGATAGATAATATACATAGAGATAGATAGATAGATAGATAGATAGATAGATAGATAGATAGATAGATAGATAGATAGATAGATAGATACTAGATAGATAGATAATATACATAGAGATAGATAGATAGATACTAAATAGATAGATAGATAGATAGATAGATAGATAGATAGATAGATAGATAGATAGATACTAAATAGATAGATAGATAGATAGATAGATAGATAGATAGATACTAAATAGATAGATAGATAGATAGATAGATAGATAGATAGATAGATACTAAATAGATAGATAGATAGATAGATAGATAGATAGATAGATACTAAATAGATAGATAGATAGATAGATAGATAGATAGATAGATAGATAGATAGATACTAAATAGATAGATAGATAGATAGATAGATAGATACTAAATAGATAGATAGATAGATAGATAGATAGATAGATAGATAGATACTAAATAGATAGATAGATAGATAGATAATATACATAGAGATAGATAGATAGATAGATAGATAGATAGATAGATAGACAGACAGACAGACAGACAGATAGATAGATAGATAGATAGATAGATAGATAGATAGATAGATACTAAATAGATAGATAGATAGATAGATAGATAGATAGATAGATAGATACTAAATAGATAGATAGATAGATAATATACATAGAGATAGATAGATAGATAGATAGATAGATAGATAGATAGATAGACAGACAGACAGACAGACAGACAGACAGATAGATAGATAGATAGATAGATAGATAGATAGATAGATAGATAGATAGATAGATAGATAGATAGATAGATAGATACTAAATAGATAGATAGATAGATAGATAGATAGATAGATAGATACTAAATAGATAGATAGATAGATAATATACATAGAGATAGATAGATAGATAGATAGATAGATAATATACATAGAGATAGATAGATAGATAGATAGATAGATAGATAGATAGATAGACAGACAGACAGACAGACAGACAGACAGACAGATAGATAGATAGATAGATAGATAGATAGATAGATAGATAGATAGATAGATAGATAGATAGATAGATAGATAGATAGATAGATAGATAGATAGATAGATACTAAATAGATAGATAGATAGATAGATAGATAGATAGATAGATACTAAATAGATAGATAGATAGATAATATACATAGAGATAGATAGATAGATAGATAGATAGATAATATACATAGAGATAGATAGATAGATAGATAGATAGATAGATAGATAGATAGACAGACAGACAGACAGACAGACAGACAGACAGATAGATAGATAGATAGATAGATAGATAGATAGATAGATAGATAGATAGATAGATAGATAGATAGATAGATGATACGCATGCTCAGATCAAATTACGAGTTCAAAGCTATTGGCTATTAGCCTCTACATTGTCCCATCGTAGGCAAGCAACGTCACCTTGTTCCGAACAATCGGATTTTCTGACAACTTTGTCCAACCGTGTATGTATGCAACACCAGTTGCGGACAAAATCCGTCGGGAAAAAATACGAAGGGATTTTGTGGTCGGAATGTCAGACCGTGTGTACAAGGCATCATGCCCTGTACACATGGTTGGAATTTGTGCGGTTGGATCGCGTTGTTGGAAAATCTGATCGTGTGTGGGCTCCATCTGACTTTTTCCGTTGGAATTTTCGACACACAAAGTTTGAGAGCTGGATCTAAAATTTACCGATCGTTTAAATTCCGATCGCGTGTAGACAATTCCGACGAACAAAGTTCCACGCATGCTGAGAATAAATTAAGAGACCGCTGCTGTCAGATTGGATTTTTTTTGTTGGAAAATTTGAGATCCTGCTCTGAAATTTTTTCCGGCGGAATTTCCAACGGAAAAAAGTCGGATAGAGCCCACGCACGACAATATAATCCGATCGGACCTTTTCCGTCGGAATTTCCGACCGCGTGTACAGGGCATTACAGGTATAAAAAGAGATGGTAGCGTGGTGGTACTACATCCAGTAGTAAGTGGTAAGTAGTAAGTAGTAAGTTCAGAGACCTTTAACCACTTTCAGACCGGACCATTTTGCTGGTCAATGACCAGAGGTCTTTTTACACTTTGGCACTGCGCTGCTTTAACTGGTAATTGCGCGGTCATGCAATGTTGTACCCAAACGAAATTTGCGTCCTTTTCTTCCCACAAATAGAGCTTTCTTTTAAAGGTATTTGACTGACTCTGCGATTTTTATTTTTTGCGATATAAACGTAAAAAGACCGCAAATTTTGAAAAAAAAATGATATTTTCTACTTTTTGTTATTAGAAAAATCCAATAAACTCAATTTTAGTCATACATTTAGGCCAAAATTTATTCAGCCACATGTCTTTGGTAAAAAAAAAGTCAATAACTGTATATTTATTGGTTTGCGCAAAAGTTGTCACATCTACAAACTAAGGTACGTTTTCTGGAATTTACGCAGCTTTTAGTTTATGACTGCCTATCTCATTTCTTGAGGTGCTAAAATGGCAGGGCAGTACAAAACCTCCCCAAATGACCCCATTTTGGAAAGTAGACACCCTAAGGAAATTGATAAGTGGCATGTTGAGCCCATTGAATATTTTATTTTTTTGCCGCAAGCGATTGAATAATGACAAAAAATTTTTTTTTTTTTTTTTTTTTTACACAAAGTTGTCACTAAATGATATTTTGCTCACACATGCCATGGGCATATGTGAAATGACACCCCAAAATAAATTCTGCTGCTTCTCCTGAGTACGGAGATACCACATGTGGTCGACTTTTTGGAAGCCTAACCGCGTACGGGGCCCCGAAAGCCAAGCACCGCCTTCAGGATTTCTAAGGGCATACATTTGTAATTTCACTCCTCACTACCTATCACAGTTTTGAAGGCCATAAAATGCCAAGATGGCACAAAACCCCCACAAATTATCCCATTTTAGAAAGTAGACACCCCAAGCTATTTGCTGAGAGGCATGTTGAGTCCATGGAATATTTTATATTTTGCCACAAGTTGCGGGAAAATTACAAACTTTATAAATTTTTCACAAAGTTGTCACTAAATGATATATTGCTCACACATGCTATGGGCATATGTGAAATTACACCCCAAAATAAATTCTGCTGCTTCTCCTGAGTACGGGGATACCACATGTGTGGGATTTTTTGGGAGCCTAGCCGCGTACGGGGCCCCGAAAACCAAGCACCGCCTTCAGGCTTTCTAAGGGCGTAAATTTTTAATTTCACGCCTCACTACCTATTACAGTTTTGAAGGCCATAAAATGCCAAGATGGCACAAAACCCCCACAAATGACCCCATTTTAGAAAGTAGACACCCCAAGCTATTTGCTAAGAGGCATGTTGAGTCCATGGAATATTTTATATTTTGCCACAAGTTGCGGGAAAATTACAAACTTTTTTTTTTTTTCACAAAGTTGTCACTAAATGATATATTGCTCACACATGCTATGGGCATATGTGAAATGACACCCCAAAATAAATTCTGCTGCGTCTCCTGAGTACGGGGATACCACATGTGTGGGACTTTTTGGGAGCCTAGTCGCGTACGGGGCCCCGAAAACCAAGAACCGCCTTCAGGATTTCTAAGGGTGTAAATTTTTGATTTCACACCTCACTACCTATCACAGTTTTGAAGGCCATAAAATGCCAAAATAGCACAAACCCCCCAAAATGACCCCATTTTGGAAAGTAGACACCCCAAGCTATTTCCCTCCCACTGCTTGTAAAAGTAGTCTAGAGGCTAATTAGCCGCTAGGATTGCTTTTACATAAAAGCCGACCGCTGGCTGAAAAGAATGATACCAAGATGATACCTAAACCTGCAGGCATCATTCTGGTATAAGCACTCAAAGTCCCGCAACATACCAGTATGTTGCTGGAACTGGTTGGGCATATATTGTAATTTTTTTTTCATGCAGCCTGTGGGCTGAACGAAAAAAAAATATTGATCGGTGGGTATGCCCACCATTAGATACCACCCTTCATCCACCCACTTTTAATGGTGGGCATACATGCACCATTTATATATGCCGAAGCATGGGGGCATCCTCCCGCAAAAGGTAGGAGCAGATCGCTCCTCCACCCCTTCTGCCCCCATGCTTCGGCATATATGCTCTTTTTTAACTGTGGTGGTGAAATCACCTCCGACAGTGCTGGAGTTGCGGCTTTACGTATCGTGGGAGCAAACGCTGTTGCTGTCAAGATAAATAAATCCGCTCTGCAGCAGAATGGCGTACCTGCTAAGCAAATGATGGTTAACAATAAAACAAAGTAACATTACAGTATAACAGTAGGACTTACCATACCTGCAAAGCAAATACAAAAAAAATAGCAAAAAATAACACATTTAACACAATCTGTGCCTAAAATATATATATGCCGAAGCATGGGGGCATCCTCCCGCAAAAAAGTTATGCCGCGTACATACATTCAAACTTTTCCACGGGCAAGCTCTCCGTCGGAATTTTGACTGTATGTACGCGGCATTAGGAGCAAAATCGCTCCTCCACCCCTTATGCCCCCATGCTTCGGCATATATGCTCTTTTTTAACTGTGGTGGTGAAATCACCTCCGACAGCGCTGGAGTCGTGGCTTTACGTATCGTGGGAGCAAACGCTGTTGCTGTCAAGATAAATAAATCCGCGCTACAGCTGAATGGCGTACCTGAAAACAAAAAATGGTTAACAATAAAACATTGCAGAATAGAATACAGTACAAAGGAGCAGAACAATAGAGAGAGAATAGAGAGAGAGAGAACAATAAAACGACAACTATTTTTGTTTTTTTTATTTTATATTTTTTTTGGTTTTTTGTTTTTTTTACTTTTTTTTTTTTTTTAAACACTTTTTTATGTAACTTTAACACTTCTGTTGTAACGGTTCCAGCGGTTTGGGTCTCTCAAAATGCGATGGCATCTTGGGAGACCCTGTGAACGTGTGCCTAGCCTGTGCAATGCTGTACCCTACGCTAATACTCAACTAGTGAATGGTAGCGTTCAAAACATTCACCAATGCAAAGACCAGGATTGTCAGGACAGCGGGGACAATAATGACGGGTGTCACGCCTATATCCGCGCTTTCTGCAGACACGACATTTTCTTTGGGGGGCTCGTTGGGTAGGGGTACTCGGGATGACATAAGAATAATGCCTCTCATGCAGCCGGCTTACTGCATCTGGTAGGGGAAGGTGAGGTGGAGCACCGCCTGGATACAGAAGGGCTCTGACGATATCCTCCTGGAATTTAAGGAAGGATCCAGTCCGTCCTGAAGCTTTGTGTATTACATAAGCATTCAGTATAGCCAATTGGAATAAATAAACAGACACTTTTTTGTACCAGCGTCTGGCCTTACGGGCAACTAGATACGGCGCCAACAACTGGTCATTGAGGTCCACCCCTCCCATGTTAAGGTTATATTTGTGGACACAGAGGGGTTTCTCCACAATACCAGTCGCCGTAGGAATTTGGACCGTCGTGTCTGCATGAAGGGAGGTAAGAACAAAAACATTCTTATTATCCCTCCACTTCATAGCGAGCAAATTATTACTGCGCAAGCAGGCTCTCTCCCCCAGCCTAAGACGGGACTCTACAAGCCGCTGGGGAAAGCCCCGGCGATTAGGTCGCACGGTGCCACATGCTCCAATCTGCTGATCAAACAAGCGACTAAATAGTGGCACGCTTGTGTAATAATTGTCCACGTACAAGTGGTACCCCTTTCCAAATAAGGGTGACACCATGTCCCACACTATCTTGCCAATGCTTCCGGCTCTACGTGACTCGCAGTTGCAGTTCTTGCAGTTCTCCGGCTCTACGTGACTATCTTTACCCTCATAAACCATAAAACTACGTGTATAGCCTGTGGCCCTGTCACAGAGCTTATACATCTTGACCCCGTATCTGGAACGCTTGTTGGGGACGTATTGTTTGAATGACAAGCGACCAGAAAACGTAATCAGGGACTCATCAACGCAGACAACTTGATGGGGAGTAAACAAGTCTGCAAAACGTTGGTTGAAGTGGTTTATGAGGGGCCGAATTTTGTAGAGCCGATCATATTCAGGGTCTCCACGAGGACGACAGAGTTCATTGTCGCTGAAGTGCATGAACCGCAAAATCATCTCGTATCGTGCCCTGGACATGGAAGCAGAGAACACGCGCATATGGTGAATTGGGTCAGTGGACCAGTGTGACCGCAACTCACTCTTTTTGGTTATGACCCATGTTGAGGGAGAAGCCCAGAAAGATTTTAAATTCGGAAACCGTAACTGGTTTCCATTGTTTGGCAAGGGCGGACTGGGGAATAGTGGCGATGTGTTGACCAGCGTACAAATTGGTTTGGTCCACAATAGATCTATAGAGATCTTCGGTGAAAAACAGTGAGTAAAAGTCAAGTGTCGTAAAATCAACTGTTTCCACGTTAATGCCAGGTTGGCCAGTGAATGGGGGAAGTACGGGTTCTGCAGAAGATGTGGGCACCCAAATAGGATTGGCGAATTCTGCAGGAAGGGCACTATGGGTACAACGGGCCTGTCTTTGTCTTCTTCTTGGTGGCAGCGGGACACTACTTGTGCTTGCCACCTCGCCAGCTTGAACTGCACTTATGGGACTCGCCACGTCACCACGTGTTACTGCAGTGCTGGATGTAGGTCCAGGGTGTACTAGGCCGCTGGTGCTTGCCAGTTCACCAGAAGGATGAGCGGCTCTAGTACGTCTCTGCTCCATACGAGTGACCTGCGGTTCCTGCACCTCAACAACAGAATACATTCGGGATCGGGCACACCTGTCCTTAACAGCGGCCTCATCTCCGTCGTCAGAGCTATCTGTCATGGAGCCGCTGTCCTCTACAGGATCGTATTCTGAGCCTGAATCTGACAGATGAGTGACGTCCTCTTCACTATCTGTCATGCTCAGAAACGTGTAGGCCTCTTCACTAGTGTACCTTCGCTTTGCCATTTTGGGCTCTAAATTTAGGGGTACACTAGTGAGACTCACAGGTAAAAAAGCACCTAGCCTGTCAGCGACTGCTTCAAAACGCTACAAAAAAAACTGTTAGCGATCGCAGGGATCAAGCCTGACTCTGCGAACGCTGCAGTTATGTGTGTTGTGTTTTTTAAGTGACAGTGATCGATCGATACTACACTTGGGTGGGCTGGGCTGGGCGGAGGGGCTAAACGCAGGTGCTAGCAGGTATCTGGGCTGATCCCGCTAACAATGCGTTTTGGGAAACCTAAAATGCTGGCAACGCTAATATAGATCTGATCAGATACTATATTACTAAGGGAGGTGTATGCTTTGCGCGTGGGTGTTAGCGGTACTGGCACTAACCTGACGCTGGGGCGACGCAGACCTTATCTGACCCTCAAACTTATATCACCCGCCGGGTGATCAGGGGGTTAATCCTTTATTAGGTAATAAATGGCGGGTGCCCTGAAACAAAAAAAAAATAACTAACCAACCAGCGTCACCTGTAACAGTTATATGGTGATCACTGGTGAAAGGGTTAACTGGGGGGCAATCAGGGGGCTATGCGGTAGTATATGGGGGTCCCTGACGCTATAAAAAGCTGCTGCGAACCTAAATACTTACCTGCCTAACTAGCGTCACCTGTGACACTAATACAGCGATCAGAAAAACGATCGCTTATTAGTGACACTGGCGACGGGGGGTGATCACGGGGTTAAACCTTTATTGGGGGGGTTAGGGGGGCACCCTAGAGCTAAAGGGGGCTAACCCTAACTGCCCTAACAGTTATTACAGTCACAAATGACACCAATGCAAAAAAAAAATGCAATTTGTGTCACTGTGACTGGGGGGGCAGGGGTGATTGGGGGGTGATTGGGGGGTGATCGGGGGGGGGGGGGGGTGAAAAGTGTGCCTGGCGTGTTCTACTGTAAGTGTAGTGTTGGGTGCAACTCACCGATCCTCTCTCCTCGGTGCCGGAATGAAAAAGACCGACACGAGGAGAGATTACATCACTTCCTCTGCCTGTGTTTACATTACAGGAGAGGAAGTGATGTCACCGAGCATTTCCATTCGTCGGGAGCGATCGCGAGGGGGTGGCCATGAATGAATGGCCGCCCCCTCATCCCGGATCGCTCCCGAACGATTACCGACCGCCGCAGGCACCGGGGGGGGGCCCGATCGGGCCCCCCACCCGCGGGAAGGCAGGAACGTAAATGTACGCCCATATGCCTGCCCGTGCCATTCTGTCGACGTACATCGTCGTGCGGCAGTCGGGAAGTGGTTAATCAAGAATTAGACAACAGTGGGGCTGATTTACAAAGCATTTGCGCTATGAGTAGCGGGGCACGCCGACGCACAACGGCCGTTTTTGTGTTCACAAAGCTTTTGCGCCTGTAACACATTTACTATCATGTTGCCGGCACACGGGTGGCCGCGATCAGTGCGCCGCTATAGACCTGGCGCACGGCATCTTCAACTCAGAATTAAAAGAAGGTGGAAGTGTGGATATTATGGGGGATGATGTGAGGAAGTATAGATATGACTGTCCAAGTAACAAATATGTCCAAAATAGAAAGGAATATTAACTATAAAGTGAGGCAAAATCTTCTGTACAGGGGCACAGACAGCAAAACAAATGTTACAGGGGTGATAACCCTTCCCCGTGTTTTCCAAAAAGCTTAAAAATACATTTTTTGGCTGGAGCTACACTTGCAAAATGTACCTGTTCCAAATTACAAACAGATTCTACATAAGAACAACCCACAGTCCCTGTCTTGTTTGTAACCCGGGGACCGCCTGTAGTAGCAGCACACAGTCACTAGGATCTCTCACACGTGTCTGTATTCACAAATGTCCCTGGATACTTGAAGGCCTCCTTTCAGTATAAGAACAGACATTTCTTGAAATGTTCCAGACCAGATCCCCAGTAGAATCTCTCAATCGATTCCAAAAAAGTTAAGTAGGATAGCCCCCTCCCTAGGGTTGCCACCTGTCCGGGATTCACCCGGACAGTTCGGGTTTGGAATCGTGCGTCCAGGTTTCAGACTGCCTGAAACCCAGACACATTTTTCAGACTGGACTATGGCTTCCCAGCAGGGTTGCTGGCTGCAGTTTTCTAAGCTTAGAGTGTCTGTTACACTCTCTTTCACAATGCCCAAAACCAGCACTAACAATCACCTCCATTCACACACAGACAGGAGAGGAGAGAGGGATGGATCTATTCCTCTTCCACCCACCCCTTCCCTTCTGTGTCTGCCCACACTCCAATTCCCAGCTCTGTGCCTCAGAAAAGGAAAGTTGGGGCTGTAAATTTGAAGTCCAGCAGCCTCAGATACATCTGCATGAGAGGTGCTGACTGTCAAGGGGTGAGTGAGCTTCTCATCCATCCCTGTCTGTTACTGAAGTCTCCCCCCTTGTGTCTCCTGCCTCTAAGTAAGTACACTAAGGGGAATTAGGGTTCTCAGAGCACCCCTTACATCAGAGTTCCCCTTTACAGGCCACAGTGTTCTGCCTTTTACATCAGAGTCTTCTTCGTACATCAGAGTTCTCAGCGTTCCCCCTTTAACCACTTAAGGACCGCTTCATGCCATTGTACGTCATCACAATGGCATGTACAGGCACAAGCACGTACATGTACGTGCTTGCCTTCCAGCAGGTGGGGGGTCCGATCGGACCCCCTCCCGCTGGATGCGGCAGTCCGTTTCGCTTCAGGAGCGATCCGGGATGAGGGGATGGCTGTTGGTTTCTGGCCATCCCCTCTTGATCGCTCCTGGCGAATGAGAAGCTTCCTCCCACTGTGTATAGTAAACACAGGCAGGGAGGAAGTGATGTCATTCTCCTCGGGCGGTCTTATTGACCGGACTACGAGGAGAAGACAGAAAGTAAGTGCACCAACACTACACTGACATGTAGGCACACACAGGCACACACCCCCCCCAGTCACAGTGTCACTGATTGCAGTGATCATTTATTTACTGATCACTGCATTCAGTGTCAGTTGTAAAAGTAAAAACTGTCAGGGCAGTTAGTGTTAGGTCCAGGGTAGCCCCCTACCACCCCCCAATAAAGGTTTAACCCCCTGATTGCCCCTAGAGTTAACCCTTTCACCCCCTTTTGCCAGTGTCACTAAGCGATCATTTGTCTGATCACTGCGTTAGTGCCACTAGGTAGCTAGTTATTTTTTTAGGTTCACCGCAAGGTTTTTATAGTGCTAGGTACGCTGATATACTACTCAATAATGGTTTTAACCCCCTGATTGCCCCTAGTTAACGCTTTCACCAGCGATCACAGTATAAGTGTCACTGGTGACGCTGATTAGCCAGTTAGTTATTTAGGTTCCCCGTCAGGTTTTTATATAGCGCCAGGGACCCCCATATACTACCTAATAAACAATTTGAACCCCCTGATTGCCCCTAGTTAACCCTTTCACCAGTGATCACCGTATAAGTGTTACGGGTGACTCTGGCTAGTTTGCTTTTTTTAGCATCAGGGCACCCGCCATTTATTACCCAATAAACGTTTAACCCCCTGTTTACCCGGCAGGTGATATCAATTAGGTTTTAGGGTCAGGGTCTGCGTCGCCCCAGGCAGTGCTAGGTTAGTGCCAGTGCCGCTAACACCCACACGCAAAGCATAAACCTCCCGTAGTGGTATAGAATCTGAACAGATCAATATCTGATCTGATCTATACTAGCATCCCCAGCAGTTTAGGGTTCCAAAAAAATGCATTGTTCACTGTCACTTACAAAACACTAAACACATAACTGCAGAGTTCGCAGAGTCAGGCCTGATCCCTGCGATCGCTAACAGTTTTTTTTGGTAGCGTTTTATATTTAAATCCGGAAGGCAGTGCTTGGTTTTCAGGGTCCCGTATGTGGCTAAGCTCCCAAAAAGTCCCCCATATGTGGTATCCCCGTACTCGGGAGAAGCAGCAGAATTTATTTTGGGGTGTAGTTTCACTTATGCCCATAGCATGTGTGAGCAATATATCATTTAGTGACAACTTTGTGCAAAAAAAAAAAAAAAAATTGTAATATTCCTGCAACTTATGGCAAAATATAAAATATTTCATGGACTCAACATGCCTCTCAGTAAATAGCTTGGAGTGTCTACTTTCCAAAATGGGGTTATTTGGGGGGGTTTGTGCTATTTTGGCATTTTATGGCCTTCTAAACTGTGATAGGTAGTGAGGAGTGAAATCAAAAATTTGCACCCTTAGAAATCCTGAAGGCAGTGATTGGTTTTTGGGGTGCCGTACGCGGCTAGACTCCCAAAAAGTCCCACGTAGGAGAAGCAGCAGAATATATTTTGGGGTGCAATTCCACATATAACTATGGCATGTGTGAGCAATATATCATTTAGTGACAACTTTTTGTAAACTTTTTTTTTTTTTTTGTCATTATTCAATCACTTGGGACAAAAAAAAATATTCAATGGGCTCAACATGCCCCTCAGAAATTTCCTTGGGGTGTCTACTTTCCAAAATGGGGTCATTTGGGGGGGTTTGTACTGCCCTGCCATTTTAGCACCTCAAGAAATGAGATAGGCAGTCATAAATTAAAAGCTGTGTAAATTCCAGAAAATGTACTCTAATTTGTAGACGCTATAACTTTTGCGCAAACCAATAAATATACACTTATTGACATTTTTTTTACTAAAGACATGTGGCTGAATACATTTTTCCCTAAATGTATGACTAAAATTTAGTTTATTCGATTTTTCTGATAACAAAAAGTAGAAAATATCTTTTTTTCTCAAAATTTTTGCATTTATATCGCAAAAAATAAAAATCGCAGAGGCAATCAAATACCATCAAAAGAAAGCTCTATTTGTGGGAAGAAAAGTACGCAAATTTTGTTTGAGTACAACATTGCATGACCGCGCAATTACCAGTTAAAGCAGTGCAGTGCGAAATTGTAAAAAGACCTCTGGTCCTTAGGCTGAAAATTGGTCCGAGGCTGAAGTGCTTAATCAGGGTTTCCAGAGCATCCCTTATGTTAGAGGCCCCAGAGTTCTCCCTTACATCAGAGTCTGCAGAGTCCCCCCTTACAGTGAAAGGGAACTCTGCGAGTTCAGATGTAAAAAGGGGAACTCTGTGGACACTGATGTAAAAGGGAACTCTTGTTATTAACTTTATATGATTAGAAATGTTATTTAATATCATATATATGTATAGTTTATATCAGGGATATGCAATTAGCGGACCTCCAGCTGTTGCAGAACTACAATTCCCATGAGGCATAGCAAGACTCTGAAAGCCACAAGCATGACACCCAGAGGCAGAGGCATGATGGGATTTGTTGTTTTGCAACAGCTGGAGGTCCGCTAATTGCAGATCCCTGGTTTATACTTTAAAAAAAAAAAATTCTGTGTGCCGCTAAAGTGTTTGGGTTTGACTTGAAGAAAAGGTGGCAACCCTGCCCCTCCCTCCCCCTCCTCAAGCTAACACATCTGGGACCTTGATGAACAAATGTAGAAGCACACCTGAACTGCCCAGAAGGGCAGCAGTCCTTCATGTTGGACACCTCTGCTCCTGGACAAGAACCCTTCTGGTCCAAGCCACGGGCTATTTATGCACTCCCTAGACACCTACTGGGCACACTCCTCCAGGGATTGGCTAAGACCACATAAATACTCAGGCTGCTTTTTTTGACTCTCCCAGCCTACTACATTCCAGAACCCTCCAGAAGGCAGGGGGGAGGGGAGCAGTCAAATCTGCAATCAGTAACACACAGAACAGCCCAAAATAATCACACGTTGTTCAACTGATTACAGGAAATGTACTTACCTAACCCAACTATCAGCCAATCGAGGAGGGTGCTACATAACTTTCCTGACGCCTTCATGGCAGCACACACTGGGTTGTGACTCTGCCCCCACAACCTGACAGGATTGGATTAGCTATAAATTTGAAGGGGAGACCCCCCACTGCGTTTTCTTTTTTATCCTCACCTGACAGGTTGGACGGACACGGTTTCTCCTGTTACAGCCTCTTGCCGCCTTTCGCACCAGCAGGTTCAAGCCTCTCCTGTTTGGAAGTCCCTCCTGTACAGTCTCTAAAGGAGCTTCTATGCTATGGAGGGAGTGCCTGCTCTGGTAGTCTCAAGGGGCATCTAGTCTTTGGCATATAAACAAGCTTTAAAGAAGCTTTTCGTTTGCAGTGGACCTCCCTTTTTTTTTCCTTTGCCTTCCTTTCCTCTGCTTATATGCAGTTAAAAATGTATTTTTTCAAACAGCACACACTGGATGGATTTGGAATTGGCGATCGCCTCCTACTTATTTATTCTTTCTTATATTTTCTAGACTGTGTTGTATTTTTTCCTTATGGAGTCCACTGCCCACGCAGACCACCATTAGGAAGTTAGGTAAGAGGCTATGCCGGATATAGGTAGGTACTGAAGGGGAGATGGAAAAATGAGTGGCAGATGCTTAGTGCTGCCTTTCTCTTTTGGCAGCCTGGCTAAATCAAGAACCACAAGTTCCAGGCATGGAAGAAGGTCTAGCCATAACCCAAGTAGAAGATCTCGCAGAAGCCGCTCAAGATCTCCTTCACGTCACCGAAGGCATAGCCATTCATGGCATAGCCACTCAAGCCATAGCCGGTCAGGTCACAGGAGGTCTCCTTCCTCGCACCGTCAAAGCCGCCATACCCGACCTGCAGTAAATGCTTGCTGGGTTTGCGGTGCTCCAGCTTTGCCAGATAAGCTTGCAAGTCGTTCCTGTTTCAATGAGGCTACCAGAGAGAAGGAAGCGGATGCAAGGATAGCTACAGACCTCATAAGGGAGTCAGTACGAGAGTCATTACTGGAGATAGCAACACCAGCTTTAGATAGAGCGGTTCCCAGCACATCTTCAGTGGACCCCCACCTCACTCAGGCATCAGAATCTTCCTCTGAGGGTAAGGGTCAGGAAATGTCAGCCGGCTTCATCTTTTCTCTAGTGGAACCCTTTGCAAAATCCGTCAAAGAGGCAATTGGCTGGCAAGAAGACACAACAAATCCCCCAAAAGTGCGGAACTATTTTCCAAATTTGAAAAGAAATCCGGAGTCATTTCCTTTCATTGAGGAACTCGAGGATCTCATTAAGGACGAATGGGTGAGATCGGATAAGAGGTCTAGTCTTACTAATAGATTGGTAAAAATGTACCCCTTAAAGGAAGCAAAAGTGAAATCCTTAATTAATGCTCCCATCGTCAACTCTTCTTTAATTCGTCTTGCCCGTCACGTTACATTACCGATCGAGGATGCGGTCTCTTTTCAGGATGTACTTGATCAAAAGATGGATTTGGAATTGAAGACAGCATATTCCACGGCTGGGGAAGCTTGTAGACCAGCAATTACCACAGCGGCAGTGGCCAAAGCCATCTCGGGATGGACATCCAGAATAGAGAAAGACCTTCAGGATGGCGTAGAGATGGGGAAAATAATATCTTCTCTGCAGGAAATCAGACTAGCAGGAGATTTCGTGGCGGAGGCCTCGGTAGATATTATAAGGTCTTCAGCCAGGTCAATGCTGGCTTCAGTAACGGCAAGAAGGGCTCTATGGCTAAAACCATGGATGGCAGATGCAGCTTCCAAAACGAATTGGTGCAGGATTCCGTATGATGGTTCGAACCTGTTCGGTGCCGAGCTAGATTCGGCCATCTCCAAGGTAACAGGAGGGAAATCATGTCTGATTCCTTCCGATAGAAGACCCAGAACACAAAAAGGACCAGCTTTCAAATGTAATCTTCCAGACAAATACAGGGAATCCAGATCCTACCGTCCGGGTAGGGAGTTTAGAAGGGACTGGAAGAACATAAAACCTTCCTTTCTCAGGATACAGAAGTCCAAGGCTTCCCCGGCTGGGGAACAGCAGAAATCACTTTGAAAATGTGCCCGCCCACCCGGCTCAGGTGGGCGCCAGGCTGAAAAACGTCTTCAAAATTTGGTCAAACCACATAAAGGACTTATGAACGTTATCAACAACCAAATTTGGTCACAGATGGAAATTCAAAAACGGATTCCCTCCAAATCACTTCTGGACAACCAAACTTCCATCCTCACTATCCAAAAGAAATCTGTTAGTGAAGTACATAACAGAGTTGAAACAGAAGGGAGCAATTCTGGAGGTCCCATCATACCAAAAAGGGAGGGGCTTCTATTCCCCCCTGTTTCTGGTGAAAAAGAAGACAGGCGACTTGCGTCAGTTCATCCGGCTCTTCAAAAGTTTCTGTGATTCGCCATAAAACAGAATAATTTCCAATTCCGGTGTCTCCCATTCGGCATCTCTGCCCCCAGGATGCTCACCAAAGTTCTGTTACCACTAGTGGCTTTTCTCAGAGAAAAGGGATTACGAGTCCACCATTACCTAGACGACATCCTGCTTTTAGCAGTATAACAGGAAACTCTGATTCACCAATGGGAGATTCTCCTTACAATGCTTCAGAAGTTTGGGTGGATAATCAACTGGAGAAAGAGCAGTTTACATCCTACACAGAAAATTGTCTTTCTGGGGGCAGATCTAGACACCAGGTTGAACAGTATACAGCTCCCGCAGGAGAAGGTCAAGCCTCTAATATGGAAAATGCAGAGACTGTTGTCAACAAATCAATTGCCAGCCAGAGCCTGTCTGAGTGTACTGGGGTCCATGTCCGCAACCATACCTATGGTGCAATGGTCGCAGTGGCACACGAGAGCTCTGCAGAACTTATTTCTCAGGCAGTGGGATGGAGTATTGATGCATCAGACCATCTTTATCTCCAGATCGGTGAAGCAGTCGATATGGTGGTGGACACACCAAAGCAATCTCTAGAGATACAGACCAATAGTTCCTCCGGACCCAGAAGTAGTCACTTCGGATGCCTGCCAGACAGGTTGGGGAGCCAATTTTCAGGATCAGGCAGCCCAGGGGCAGTAGCATTTTCAGGCCTTAGGCCTAGTCTCGAACATTCTGGAGCTCAGAGCAGCCTTCCACACCTTAAGAGCATTTGCACCACTCCTGAAAGGCAAGAATGTGATTATCCGCATGGACAACAAAGTGGCAGTGTCCTATATTCAGAGGCAGGGAGGTACCAGGAGTGCCACATTGATGGAGGAGATTCGGCCCATTTTAGAGTGGGCTCAGATACATCTTTCAAGTTTAAAAGCAGTGTATGTTCCAGCAACACAGAACATATTAGCCGACTACCTAAGTCAAGAAACTTTATCCAACAACAAGTGGTCCTTGAACCCTCAAACCTTCTATCTCCTTGCGGAAGTCAGGGGGATGCCAGAAATAGACCTAGCAGCCACTGCAACGAATACCAAGTGCCTCAGATTCCTGTCGAGAGGTTCGTTCCCATCGGCGGAGGGGGTGGATTGTCTGAGTCATCCATGGAACTTCAGGTTGGGGTATATATTTCCTGTCCAGGTTCCTGTTCAGGCTCCGGAGGTCCTCAGCGACAGTAATCGCAATTATTCCACTGTGGCCAAGGAGGCCATGGTTCACGACACTTTTACAGCTCAACCTGCAATCTCCTATTCCTCTTCCGATAACTCCGGATCTTTTATATCAAGTTGCACCTGATGGCCTGAAGATTTAGAGGGCTAGACTAAGAGCTCAGGGCTGCTCTCAGGAGGTTATATCAACTCTGATGCAAGCCAGGAAGGTTACAACTAATACCATTTATTCTAAAATTTGGGAAAGATTCTGCTCCATGACTCAACAAAAGGGATGAAATAGCTTTTCTCCAGAACCTGCTCATATTCTGGAATTCCTCCAATCAGGGGTCAGAAAAGGTCTGAGTCTAAGTACCCTCAAGGTTCAAGATTCTGCCCTGTCAGCCAAAATGGATACGAAGTGGGCATTCCATTCTTTAGTAATCCAATTCCTGAGGGCCTATCTAAAGATCAAACCTCCCAGGAAGCCAGTCTTTCCATCATGGGATTTATCAATAGTTCTCCATGCTCTATCTACTCCTCCGATTATTCCATTTGAAACAATCTCTCTTTGGGACTTGACTTTGAATCTAACTTTCCTCATTGCAATTACATCAGCAAAAAGGGTGTCAGAAATCCAAGCATTGATGATCTCGGAAACTCATTTGGTTCTCTTTCCCGACAGAGTGGTGCTAAGACCCTCAGAATGGTTTATACCCAAAGTAGCTACTTCCTTTCACTACAACCAGGACATCATTCTTCTATCCTTCTCTAATGATCAGGGAGATCCGCACCCACTAGATGTGAGGACAACCATCATTAACTACTTAACTGCTATCTCCTCTTTTAGAAGGACAGATTCTCTCTTGTTCATCCCTCATGGATCCAAACGCAGGCAAGCGGCTTCCTCACGTACCATTGCATCCTGGCTGGTCAGAACCATTAAGAAGGCATATTCCTCCCAGTACCTGGCGATTCCTGAGGGCATCAGGGCTCATTCAACAAGGGCAGTGGCTACCTCCTGGGCAGCATATTGCAGGGTCTCTCCAGAGACAATATGCAGAGCAGCATTTTGGTCCTCCAGGCATACCTTTATTTCCCACTACAAGGTGGACTCGACTCACCTGTCCATGACTGACTTCCGTAGATCCATCATTAGAGCTAATTCTTCCGCATTATAAGGAATTAAAGTTTATCTTTACTTGCACCCACCCGACTGGCCAGATATTTCCCAGTGTGTGCTGCCATGAAGGCGTCAGGAAAACGGAAAATTGTATACTCACCTTTCATAATTTTCCTTTCCTGGCGCATCTTCATGGCAGCACACAGTTTCCACCCTATTTCTTTGTGACAATATATACAGAAAATGAAGCGGGGGGTCTCCCCTTCAAATTTATAGCTAATCCAATCCTGTCAGGTTGTGGGGGCGGAGTCACAACCCAGTGTGTGCTGCCATAAAGATGCGTCAGGAAAGGAAAATTACGAAAGGTGAGTATACAATTTTCCGTTATTTGTACACCCCGTCCTCATCAAGTGAGGATGCAAGGATAAGCTTCATTCTGCATACAGACTATATTGCTTTTTTGCTCAATTATCTTATTTTTTTTTCTATTGAATAAAATCCCTCAAATATGAACCAAGTACACAAACACACACACACACACACACACACACAAAATGCAAAGAAAATTAAAAGGACAACATTTGTAGGCTATTTATATTTTACTTATTTTTTTTATATCCCGTTGAATAAAAAAAATACTCACATTTCTACCAATTACACACACAAACATGCAAAGAAAATAAGACAAAAGAATAATAAAAAAAACACTTTTTTTTTACTATTTAGATGTTATTGTTTAATGATACCTTATTGAATAAAAACCCTCAATTATCAACCAATTAAACACACAAAACATGCAAAGACAGCAAGAAAAAAAAAAAAAAAACACTGCTATTTAGATTTGATTTATTCATTTAAGTATTTAAATATAAAAAAAAATTGTATGTAAAAAAAACAAAAAAAAAACTGTTGTCTCTTTAAATTTTTAAGAATGCTTTTGCTTTTCAATGTAAAGGAAATAAGACAAAGAAAAAAATAAAAACACTTTTTTTTTTTACTATTTAGATGTTATTGTTTAATGATACCCTATTGAATAAAAACCCTCAATTATCAACCAATTAAACACACAAAACATGCAAAGACAGCAAGAAAAACAAAACACAACAACAACAACAAAAAAAACCACTGCTATTTAGATTTGATTTATTAATTTAAGTATTTAAATATAACATTTTTTGTATGTAAAAAAAATAAATAAATAAGCTGTTGTCTCTTTAAATTGTTAAGAATGCTTTTGCTTTTCAAATCATTCTCTGCAGCTATTACCATTTGTACCACCTCCCCCTTCCTTTTAGAATGTAAGCTCTATGAGTCGGGCCCTCCTGTACCTTTTGTATTGTACTGTAATTGCGTTCCCCCCTATACATTGTAAAGCGCTGCGTAAACTGTTGGTGCTATCTAAATCGTGTATAATAATAATAATAATAATAATAGTATTGTGTAAAACAACTCAAATAGCAACAAAGTACAGCTAAAATGTGTGAAAAACTATTTTCCTGACAGACTCTATGGCAGCAACGTGTGGGTTAAGTCCCGCCTCCACTACCCTATAGGACACTACTCCCATAAACCTTTGCTCCTTGCCCATGGCCTTGTTCTTTTTTTGTCCTCCTCTGTAGGACCCATTACGGTCTTTCTACCTGAAGATTGCTCCCACACGGTTCCATTGTTGGTTTGGCCGAATAGCGACTGTGGATGGAATTGTCGCATGACTCCGCTAAGCCCTAGCTACTAGCGGGGTATGGAGTGGACATTGGATATAAGCGCTGGAGGAAGCCAGGAACCTAGCCATTGGCAGGCAGGCTGCGCATCTGGTCGGATAGCCCAGCTAAAAAGCAGGTGACCTATTTTGCCCTAAGAAGTCCGGTGTGTCTTTTCTTACCTTTGGCCTGGAGACGATCGCGCGGGAGCGATACGATTGTTACTCTTTTTCATGGCAGCAGTTTGTGTTTGTTCCTTGCTTATTACCTTCCTTTCCGTTCGTTTTTTCTGTGTCTATGTATGTGGTTACAGGCATGGCGGCTGGGTTAGCCTGCGTTCCAGCCGCCGCTCACTTCCTAGTTTTTCGTTTGTGCGTTCGTTCTGTGCATGCGCGAGTGCGGCACAGGAACGAGGCTTGGTTCGTGTATTCGTGATAGTGGCAAAATGACGCTATTCGCGCATGTGCAGTAACGATGCTCACGACGCGGTGATGAGGTCACTAAGGCGCCCTATTTAAACATGGGAAATAGCCTGCAGGCTTTGGGAATGCTTGCAGGCTATTATGTGACTTCCCCTTGTCCAGGATTTTTTCTGTGGAGGTAGCCTTCTGTGTGTATGCCGCTTTCAGCCTTACTTATATATCTCTGCAGCAATTATGGAAACCCCTAGAGATATGGACTCTCCTCCGCCTGTATGTGGCCAGCCCTCTCATAATAGGTACTGTCTGTGGGGGAAGTGGGGGGGGGGGTCTGGTACTAGTCAGTCTGTTATCTTTCCTTATCTGTATGTCTCTTCTATCTCTGTCTTAGCCCATCTAGATCAGAACAGCAACGCAGCTCAACGCACAGAGGAAGCGATTCTTCTAAATCTTACCACCGGCATTCATATTCTAAATCTAAACATCACGGCTCACCCTCAAGATCTGGGCACCATAGTGAGGATCGATCTCGCTCCTCCAAGGCTCATTCCAGCCTTTCAGTTGTCAGTACCTGCTGGGGATGCAGGTCGCAAGATCCTACTGGGAAATCCCTGTGTGACCTCTGCTTTTCCAAAGCCTCTAGTGAGAGAGGAGATACGGACCAGCAACTAAGATCTCTTGTGGAAAAGGTGGTGAAAGAATCCCTCAGAGGGATCGGAGCCAGTCAGGCTCCTGTGCCTCAGTCAGAGTCACCTCAGTCACCAGTGAGGGAGTCGCATGTTCAAGAAATCTGGGAGTCCTCTCTAACAAGCCACCCTTCAGCTGCTGCATCAGACAGTGAATCTGAGGAAGATAGTCCCTGTGTGGGATTTGACTTTGCCTTACTTTCCCCCTTGGTGAAGGCTATCAGAGAGGCTTTGAACTGGGAAGATGAGGTGGCTAATCCTTCCAAACAAAGGAAGTATTTTAAGCAACTTAAAAGGGAGCGTCTTAACTTTCCATTCCTGTCTGAGCTTGGTGAGGTCATTACGGATGAATGGAGTAAAGTTGAGAAAAAGAATAGTATGCTTTCAAAAGTCTTAAAGTTATATCGCTTTTAGGAGGATGAGGTCAAGTATCTAGAATCAGCTCCACTCGTGGATGCAGCGGTGATGAGACTAGTAAAACATGTGACCTTTCCATTGGAAGATACAGTTTCATTCAAGGATGCCTTAGATAGGCGGATTGATTCGGACTTAAAGAGAGTCTACCTCACTGCTGGTATGGCATGCAAGCCAGTGTTGGCTTTAGCTTTGGACGGACGGTGTGGATGATACCCTCAGAAACATTTCGGATGAAGTCTCAAAAAACTCTCCTATCCAGGAGTTACGGCTTGCACCGGCTTTTCTGGGGGAGGCTTCGTTTGACATCATCTGCTTAGTTTTTTCCTAAAAAGCAATATCAAGAGCAGGCCAGGGAGGCCCGTAGCTATAGACCTGGTCGGGAATATTCCAGGTCATGGAAGTCAAGGCAGTCTTCCTTTAAGAAATCCGCCAAGAGCAGTGCGACAGGAGAGAGGGAACCAGCTAAATCTTTTTGGCCATTATTGGACCTTCAGCAGGTCCCCAAGTCTAAAGTATGTCCCCACCTCCCTTCCGGCCTCAGAAGAAAAAAAGGCAGATCCTGTTGGCCTACGTGAAATCTTTATTGGCTCAGGGCGCTGCCGTTCCCATGCCAGACGATCAACGAGGGAGAGGAATTTATTCTCCTCTTTTTATGGTCCAAAAGAAAAACGGATCTTGGAGGCCAGTCATAGACCTTACACATCTGAATCGTTTTATCAAAAAGGAAAGGTTCAAGATGGAAACCTTGTCAACAATACAACAGTCAGTCCAGTCAGGCGATTGGATGATTTCAATAGATCTAAAGGACGCTTATTTTCATGTCCCTGTTGCAGAAGATTTTCAGCAGTTTCTGCGATTTTCAGTAGGAAAACTACATCTTCAGTTCGTATGTCTCCCATTCAGGCTTTCAACGTCCCCTCGAGTTTTCTCAAAGGTGTTGTTAGCCGTAGTGGCTCTATTGAGAACCAAAGGAATTCGTCTTCACCACTATTTGGACGATCTTCTGCTGCTAGCCCAGGACAGAGACCGTCTGTTATTACACAAGGATCAGGTTATCTCTACTCTTCAAGAATTCGGTTGGATCCTGAATCTAGAAAAGAGTCAGCTAATCCCTTCTCAGTCTCTTGTATTCCTAGGAGCACTCTTCAACACAGTGAAGGGTACCATCTCATTACCCGAAGAGAAGGTAGCGGTAATTTGAGACAGAATTCGTCCGGCCCTCTCAGCCTCCCATCTGCAGGCTCTTCAGTGTCTGAAAATTATCGCCACTATGGTGGCCACGATTCCAATGGTGAAGTGGGCCCAATGGAAGATGAGACCATTCCAAAAAGGGTTTCTTCACCAATGGCTAGGCGACAAAACTCAGCTTATCCGGATCACATCCTCAATGAGAATCTTTCTGCCCTGGTGGCTTCAGAAGGAGAATCTGTTCAATTGTCATTCCATTCTCCCCATCTCATGGATAACAATAACTTCGGATGCCAGCAACAGGAGCTGGGGCACCCACTGTTTGATGGAAGTAGCACAAGGCACCTGGGACTTACCTTCCAGGAGTATGGTGTTGAACATTCTAGAATTAATGGCAGCCTTCCGGGCACTCCTAGCTTTTCGTCATCTGATCTCAGGAACCTCGGTTCTACTCAGACTAGACAACACAATGACAGTAGCATATATAAGGAGACAAGGAGGTACTCAGAGTCTGTCCCTTCTTCAGGAGGTAGAGCCAATCATGTCTTGGGCTCAGAAGAACCTGGTCGACATTACAGCAACTTATGTTCCAGGGACGCAGAACGTTCAGGCAGACTTCCTGTCTCGAGTCAGTCTGGACAACAACGAATGGTCCCTTCACGAGGAAATTTTCAATTGGATTCTAACGTTGTGGTTCTCCCCAGAGGTCGACCTGTTTGCCTCCCCTTGCAACAAGAAACTGGCAAGGTATTATTCCAGGTTTTGGGATCCTCAGGCTTACAGAGTGGATGCACTGATGGATCGATGGTGGTTCAACAAAGCTTACGCCTTTCCTCGACTCCTATTATTCTACAGTTCCTGTGAAGACTCAGATCAGAAGCAGTAGAGGTGATAGCTGTAATACCTTATTGGCCCAACAGGCCATGGTTTCCACTACTAATGCTCCTCAGTGTCAGAGACCCGATTCCTTTACCTCTCAGACCCGATCTTCTATCCCAGGGCTCGAAACTACATCCCTGTCCGGCCCATCTATGTCTGAGGGTCTGGTTTTTGAGAGGGGCAGGTTAGAGGCTCTGGGTTTCTCCAAGGAGGCCATTCCTACTCTCATGAGTGCAAGGAGGAAAAGTACCAACCAGGTGTATGAGAGGATTTGGTCTAGATTCACAAGTCACATGTCCTCCAAGTCTTGCTTGACGGTTCAGGATGTTTTGGGTTTCTTACAGTCTGGATTAGACATTTCCCTATCTGTCAGCGCTCTTCGTGTACAAGTCTCGGCATATTTGGCCTTTTCTGGAGTATCTTGGGCTAAACATCCCTTGGTTCAGCAATTCTTTAAAGGAGCAATTAGACTTAGACTACAGAGAAAACCTAGATTCCCCAAGTGGGATTTACCGCTGGTTCTTGACTTCTTCTCACAACTGGACAGACCACTTTCAATCAAAGAATTGTCCCTAGTGACATCTTTTTTGGTGGCCATATCCTCAGCAAAGAGAGTCTCTGAGATACAGTCTTTAGAGTCAAAGGAACCTTTCCTCACATTTTTTCCTGACAGAGTGGTCCTAGTGCCAATGCTGCGGTCAAATCCAAAGGTTACCTCAGTCTTCCACGAAAATCAGGATATTACTCTTCCTACCTTTAATTCTGCTGGGAGTCAGGATCTTCATCCTCTCGACATGGGAGTTATTCTGAAACGATACTTGGAGGCAACAGCTTCTTTCCGGCAATCGGATTATCTTTTTGTTCTTTTCCATGGTAAAAGCAAAGGCCTTAGGGCTTCGGTTAGATCCATCTCCACGTGGGTGGTTCAAGCTATCCAATGGGCTTATAAAGAGAAGGGCTTGGCTCCTCCTGAGGCGGTTACGGCACATTCCACGAGAAGTCTCTCTACTTCTTGGGCAGCTTCACGTCATGTGGCTCCTGAGGTTATCTGCAAAGCTGCTTCTTGGTCATCCATTTGTACCATTTATGGCTCATTATTGTGTCGAACCTGCCAGTTTATCTTCCGTTGATTTTGGTTTAAAGGTGCTGTCAGTTGACAGTGTTAAATAAATTTTTGTTCAGCATTTTTGCCCACCCGAGTGTGTTTGGTGAGTTATTTCCCACACGTTGCTGCCATGGAGTCTGTCAGGAAAACGGAAAATTCCTATCAAAATATTTACCCTAATTTTCCTTTCCTGATGGACTCCATGGCAGCAGGAGTTCCCTCCCAAAATGGCTGGAGTAGGCTAGTTACCGAACACGGCCATGGGCAGGGAGCAAAGGTTTATGGGAGTAGTGTCCTATAGGGTAGTGGAGGCGGGACTTAACCCACACGTTGCAGCCATGGAGTCCATCAGGAAAGGAAAATTACGGTAAGTATTTTGATAGGAATTTTCCGTTTTTTTGGACACCTAGTCCACGGTTATGATCATAACTGATATTAGCCCCTTCCCGTCGAGCGTACGCAGATGTGCAGCCTCGGCTTTCGGGGGTTATACCGGGATGATTCCCGCAGCTGCAGGCATCATCCTGGTACCATTGTTTAGAGCCAGCGACCGGCTTTCCGAGGATAACAACCGTTGCGGCTAAAAGCAGCTCGGTAGTTATCTTGGAGGAGCGGGAAAGGACGTCCCCCCCTCCCGGCGTCTCCCGCTGCTCTTCCCAGGCCTCCCAGTGGTACCGGAGAGCCGATCGACGATCCGGCTCTTCCAGCGGCTAGTGACAGACTGGAATGAAGCTGGAAATGGCTTTGTTCCAGTCTCCTCGATGTAAACACGGAAGCGACGCCACAACGTTGTTTACTTGGCTGCCAATGGCGCCGGATTTTAAAAAAATATACAGTATTCAGATACACCATTTTCTGTGATCTGAATACTTGGAAGTGCAAAGGAGGTATTGGAGGTCTTTTAGACCCCCCGATCCCTCCATAAAGAGGACCTGTCACCACCTATTACTGTCACAAGGGATGTTCACATTCCTTGTGACAGCAATAAAAGTGATCACAGTTGGGGGCGTGGCTTGGCGCGCGCGGAGAATGGCTGCCTGAACCCAGAGCTCCGGGAGACCCGCAGTCCTGTAGCCTTCTCCTTGGCAGTACCGCAGGCGAAAATGAGCAAATCGGGGCGCCACAACACGGGGACTCGACCGGGCCGGTCCTCGGCTCCCTCATGCGCCCGCAGCATCCAGGATATCTTTGCCACCCAGACCCGCTCTGGCCGCAATACGCCGACCAAGATGGCGCCGGCACGAGGAGAGGAGGAAGAACTCAGCGATGGGTCCCAGTCAACGGCGGAGGACGCGGTAAGCGGAACGGGACATCCCAATCACCCTCTCACATTAGGAGACATGACCTCCATTGCCGCAGATATTAAATCTACTCTATTCTCTGCTATTACTGACCTAAAAGCGGATTTATTGTCACTGACTGAGAAGATGGCTACTATGGAGAGGGCGGAGGGCAGGAGGGACAGAGCCATAGTCAGGCTGGAAGCCACCGCTGCATCACACTCTGCCCATCTGATTGAAATTAATCGTCACCTGGAAGACCTCGACAACAGAGGCAGGAGGAGCAATCTAAGGGTGAGGGGGGTCCCGGAATCGGTGAGCCCCGAACAAATCCCTTCCGCCCTAAGATCAATCTTCAACAATTTATTGGAGAACCCGATTGATACCCCCATAGACCTAGTGCGAGCGCACAGGGCCCTGAGAGTGAAACCTTCGGATTCCGCACCCCCCAGGGATATTGTCTGCTGCCTTCAAAGCTTCCCACTTAAGGAGGAGATCCTGTCTCAAGCACGGAAAAATGACCATGTGTTCTTTAATGACAGTGAGATCTCCCTGTTCCAGGACCTGTCACCTATTACTTTGCGCAACAGGCGGGCGTTGCGCCCACTCCTAGAAGTTCTCAGAACCAGGGGGATCGTTTACAAGTGGCGATTCCCTTTTGCCTTGCAGGCCACGCTGGATGGGAGGCAATTCGTGTTGCGGATGCCGGAAGAGCTGCCAGACTTTTGTACTGCCCTAAACATCCCGTTCACGGAGCTACCTGACTGGTATGTGGAGTTCAGGCTTCCTCCGACTGATTGCAGTCCTGTGAACACACCCCACTCATCCCCTGCTAAACCTCCGCCTAAGAGAAGTAAGATGGGAAGATCTGGAGGCCAAGGCCCGGGCCGCTCATCCCTTCAGGTTCACCCTCCTAGACAGCGTGACTGCCCCTGAGCAATCTGCTCGACCCATGGAGATGGTCCTTACTGCCCTATACCGTGGTCATTACATGGTAACTGCTGTTCGTGTTTGTTTTTCTTTTTTTTCTTTTTTCCCCGGTTTTGCCACGGACTCTCACCACTGCTGCCTTGATGCCTGGTTGGCATTCTTCTTCTCTTCCCACTTGCAGAACTCGGGTTGGATGGACTGGGAACCGGAGGCTGCTGGCTGTGGCCTTTAGTTTATAACCTGTGCGGTTGATTGACTGCCTATTGGAACTCAGCCTGAAGTTTTTCTTTAGCCCTGGTTGATATCCTACTTTTAATTTTTATCCTGTGCTGACCCGTTTATTGTTTTATGAATCATCATCTATGCTTAATTTAGTCCTGGGCTTTTTTCTTTTTTTTTTTTTTTTTATACTGCCAAGGAACTTTTATTTGTGTTTTTATTTTCAGCTTTGTTGGACTGCGGGGCCTTCTGATTCCGGCTCTCCTATATGGATCTCAGTTTGGTTGATTGCTTTGGTACTTGCTGCAGACTACAAATAGTTCAGTCGTACCCTAGCATTCTCTGCTCGGAGTTCCTCCCACTTACCCCGCAAGCGAGTAGTGTCGTGCCGTTACTGTGCACGGATACTGCTCACACTTTAATATAAAGCTTGCAGTCTTGTGTACTGCAGGCAGGTTCTTGTTTTCTTTTTTCCCCAGTTATATAGCCTGAACCCACGGGCTAGATCCCTATCTCCCCTATTTTTTCCCTCCCCCCTTATCCCTCCTCTGTTCTCTTCTTTCTTTGCCTTCTCCTCCTTTTCTGTGTCTTTTTCTTTCAGGTTGCAAGGCGGCGAGGAACGGGTGGAGTGCCTTCACAATGGCGTACTCGGGGCTGGGACATGATCCTACCCTGATATCTCACAACATCCGAGGCCTGAATACCCCGGAGAAGCGCTCTTCCTTGCTCAGAGAACTTAATAAGGTAAAACCTATGTTTGTTTTTTTACAAGAAACGCATTTCCAGTCCACAAAAATTCCTACCCTCAGACATAAAAATTTCCCTATGGCATATCATGCCACAAACCCCTTGGCTAAGACCAAAGGAGTCACGATTTTGCTGCATAAGGCGGCGGGTTTCGAGGTCACTCAGCAACTAGTGGACCCTGATGGTAGGTACCTGTTTTTGAAGGGGACCTGGGGAACGGTCCCGATGACGTTGGCTAACGTATATTTCCCAAACAGGGCCCATATAACTTTCTGCAGACACCTTATTGAGGAACTCAAGGGTTTTGCAGAGGGTGGTATTTTGCTCGGGGGGGATTTCAATATACCGCTGAACCCCTCCCAGGATACGTCTTCGGGCAAATCTAGTGTGACTTACGGGGTTTTGAAACGTATCAAGAATCTTTTGCACTCGGTAACGTTGGTAGACTCGTGGCGCACCCTGAACCCGTCCGGTAAAGATTTTACTTGCTACTCAGCACCCCATGATAAATATGCGCGCATCGACTATATTTTTATTACGCAGAAGGATTTGCCTGTGTTAAGCGAGGCGCACATAGGTATCCAATCGATTTCGGACCATGCGCCTACCTCCCTCTGTATCAGGCGTACAGCTCATAGGCCGAAGCCATGCATGTGGCGTCTGAACTCTTCCTTGTTATTAGATATTGAACTACTGCCAAAACTGACTGACGTTTTGCGCCACTATTTCTTTGAAAATAGCTCTGATGATCTCTCCCCCTTAACAATTTGGGAGGCACATAAGTGCGTCATGAGGGGGGAGCTCATCAGAGTAGGAGCTGCCCGCAAGCGGGAGGCCGAAAAACAGATTAAGTCCCTCTCAGCCAAAATTGCCGGTCTGGAGGCCCAGCATAAGCAATCCCTGGACGCTCAAAAAGCCCAGGAACTTTTGGCGACACGCGGCGAGCTCCGAGACATCTTGGAAGCTCGTAGTAAACGCGCGCTTTTCCTTAAGCACAAAATTTATTATGAGCACGGGGATAAGGGGGGGAAGTTTTTGGCGAGGGCGTTGAAGGAGGCCTCCTTAGTTAATAATATTATGGCGATCAAAACCAGTGACGGCCGGCTAACAAATAGAACGGACGAGATTGCGGAGAGTTTTCACCAGTTTTATTCCAAACTCTATGACATTCCCTTCCAACACAAACCTGGGGAGTTGGGGGGTGACAGGACCCAAATTATTCGGGACTATTTGCAGCAGAGCGGCCTACCTTCGCTCTCCCCTGAGGATGCGGAATCTCTGGAACGACCGATCTCCTCAGAAGAGTTATCACTTACCATTAAAACCCTCAAGCCCGGGAAGAGTCCGGGGCCTGACGGGCTGTCGGCTCTTTACTATAAGACGTTCGGGACCGTTCTGGAGGCCCCACTTTTAAAAACCCTTAACTTTCTTATGGACCCTCACCAAATTCCTGCCACGTTTTTGGGGGCTCATATCACGGTGCTCCCTAAACCAGGCAAGGATCCATCGGAGTGCGCAAGTTACAGGCCCATCTCTCTTCTTAACCTGGATTTAAAAATTCTAGCCTGCGCCCCTTTTTGCCTCACATCATTGGTCCAGAGCAGGTTGGGTTCATGCCGGGGAGGGAAGCCAAGGATAATGTGATTAAGGCCCTGAACTTGTCATACCACTGCCGCAGATTGGGACTCGAGGGCCTTCTCCTGTCAACGGATGCGGAGAAGGCCTTCGACAGGGTCGCGTGGGACTATTTGTTGGCTACTTGTGCCCATATAGGTCTGAAACCCCACATGATGTCCTGGATTTCATCCCTGTACGTGAACCCCACGGCCCAGTTAAAAATTAACGGATCCCTTTCAGAATCGGTAACTATTAAAAATGGGACGCGACAGGGCTGCCCCCTGTCGCCCCTTCTATTTATACTTTCATTGGAACCATTCATACGTGTCGTTAATCAAATCCCTGATATTACGGGCTTCCAGATCGGCTCTAAATCCTACAAAATTGCTGCGTACGCGGATGATCTGTTGTTTTTTTTGACTCAGCCCCATGCTTCTATCCCCAACCTTTTGAAGGCATTCTCTATCTATGGCTATGTTTCTAATTTAAAAATTAATTATTCTAAGTCGGAAGCCATGAATATTTCCCTCCCGCCCGAGGTTTTGGCTCAGGCTCAGACCAACAACTCCTTTCGATGGGAAGTGAATACGCTTAAATACTTGGGAATCTTGCTGCCCTCTCAACTTGACAGTGCTTTCTCTAGCAATTTTACACCCATGCTGAGGCGGATTCAATCTGACTTAGCGAAATGGTCCCTCAAATTTTTTTCATGGTTTGGGAGGGCAGCAATAATAAAGATGGTGGTACTCCCTAGATTGCTTTATCTTTTTCGCACCCTGCCAATCGCGGTACCGGTCAGCTTTTTCAAGCAATTACAGTCTGTACTCTGGAAATTTGTTTGGGCGGGCAGGAGGCCGCGCGTTGGCCTTCACCTGTTGATGAGGCCGAAGGCAGCGGGAGGCTTGGGCTTCCCGAACTTTAAGCTTTATTATTATGCCGCACACTTGGCCAGAGTTATAGATTGGCATTGCCATTCTGAGAATAAAGACTGGGTAGCTTTAGAAGAAGCAGGCTCCCACACTCCTTTAAAGTTCTCCCCGTGGATACCCTGGGCTAAATGTCCCCCAGAGTTGCTACAACACCCTCTTATTAGGGCAACCCTACAAGCCTTTCATAAATCCTCCATAGAGTATCCAATTGCTACTTCACCGGGACCTTTGACCCCCTTGTTGAACAACCCGGATTTCCCCCCGGGAGAGGATACTAGTACATTCGCCTGGAAGGGGTCGTTACCCCTTCTGGCTCTACATTTGACTTAGTCTGGACAGTTTATCTCTCGGGACAACTTGCTGAGTGGCCCCGAACCCCTGGTGCTCTCCTCTTGGAATTACAGGCAGGCACGTCATTATGTCATGGCACCCATGAGACGGAAGGAGATGCTGAGAGACCCTACCCCTTTTGAAACTATTTGCTTGGAAGGCAGGCCGGTGGAGAGGACGACCTCACTTATGTGCAATTGCCTTCAGCAGCAGGGGAGTGCGGACCCGGTGCATTTCAGAGACCAATGGGAATCGTCACTCCAGACTCGCTTTACAGATCTGCAGTGGCAAAACGCATGTATTTTGGCCCATATTAGTACTAGGCTACAAGAAAATTCTTATAAATTATTGTCACAATGGTATGCCACTCCATAAAAAGTAAAGAGATGGTACCCCGCTTCCACAGACCTTTGTTGGCGGTGCGGTGAGGCCAAAGGAGACATGTTGCACATATGGTGGAATTGCCCCCGGATTTCTGAATTCTGGGGCAAGATTTGCGATCTGATTTTGCGCATTACGGATACGACCCTTCCCCAGACACCGGCCTGCTGTCTACTTCATATTTCTGATTGGCCTCTTGGCAAATATAAAAGATCCTTATCGAAGCATCTCCTTACTGCCGCTAAGTCCCTGATCCCTAGACACTGGAAATCGACCTCAGCCCCATCAGTAGGGGAATGGTTACGAGAGGTTAACCGAATGTTCGCAATGGAAGAGACGCTGGCCACAGCTAATGAATCTGCTGAAAAATTTCATAACACCTGGTCCCCTTGGGTCCAGTTTAAATATTCTGACTCGTTTGCTAGCTTAGCCGTGGGTTGATGAGTCTCCCGATTCCTGTGGACAGATTATTTGGATGTCTGTTGACCTGTTTCAGCAGGCGCGGATGTGGACCCCTCTGTGAAAACCGCCTTTATCGCAGTCTTGCTCCTTGACTACTTACTTCTATTTCTTTTCAACCTTTTCTTTCCTTTTCTCTCACTACCCTCCTTTGTTCCCCTATACCCCACCCCCTCTCCCTTACCCCTGGTTAAACATGTACCTTACAGAATCGTGTACTATCTGTTCACAGGATATTGAATGGCGTAATTAGGTGCTGTGACATTGTTCTTTTTTTTTTATGTCGGGTACTCATTCTGTTCACGGAAGCTGTTTCTGCCGTTTCAGACCTGGAGTCCAAGTTATATTATAGCTACCAGAAGACATTTATAATTATATCTGTTTTTATGAGTATGAGTACAATTGCTATGCACTACTTGTTTCCTGTATTGCATACTGTGATGTTTCCAGCCTGTTATGTGATTTAACGTGAATAAAAATTTTTATTGGGAAAAAAAAAAAAAAGTGATCACAGTTTTTTTTTTAAAAAAAAAACACAATTTAGTAATATAAAAATAAATAAGAAAAAAAATTCAAACCGCCCCCTTCACCGCAAGCTCGCGCAGCAAAGAAAGCGCATACGGAAGTCGCGCCCGCATATGTAAACAGTGTTCAAATCACACATGTGAGGTATTGCCGCGATCGTCAGAGCGAGAGCAATAATGCTAGCACTAGACCTCCTCTGTAACTTTAACTTGGTAACTGTAAAAAAAAAAAAAAAAAAAATTAAAGCGTCCCCTATGGAGATTTTTAAGTACCAAAGTTTGTCGCCATTCCACGTAAGCGTGCAATTATAAACCGTGACATGTTTGGTATCTATTTACTCGGTGTAACAACATATTTCACATTATACAAAAAAAATTTGGATAATTATACTGTTTTTTTTTATTCCTGAAATTGTCCCTTTTTCCACAAAGAAATGCGTTTAAAACACCGCTGCACAAATACGGTGTCATATAAAATTTTGCAACAATCGCCATTTTATTATAATGTTTTGGGGTTCTAAGTAATTTTCTAACAAAAAATAGAGATTTTAACTTGTAAACACTTTTGTCCTATGGGTTTGATCTATTTACTTTCAATAGTTTTTATTAAATTTTCAAAAAAGGTTTACATGAAACATACACATAACACATGCTTTCCAGCAAATATTTGTACAGCCGACCTATAAACATTCATCAGAACATATAAGACCTGAGGTTACACATAAGATCTTCTGCAAGACAGTAATAGTAACAGTAAAGGAGGAGAGTCTTCATAAGATATTGCTGGGCCGAGCCCGAGGCGTCCGTGCACCCCCCGAGCTACGCCTCTGATAATCGCAGGCCTGATGGGTCCCCTGCTCCCGACCGCCCCAAAAGGGATCACACTGCAGCCGGAGGCCGAGGCCCCGCCCTACATCTCCTCACAAAATGCAAATAAGTGATGAAACATTAACAGCAGCAGCAGATTTAACCTCTAATTTGCTTCAACCTAGACCCAAACTAGCTCTTAGAGGGTATGCATGCATCCCAGTCGGATCTGTAATCATGAATATGCATCAGTATCAATGTGCGCAATAACAAAGAAAGAAGAAAGAGAACAAGTAAAAAAAGGAATAGAGAGGAAAGGGAAAAAGAAGATAAAGAGATCAAAGAGGTGAAGGTACCCAGGTCCCGTTTGCCATTTCCATTTACAAGGTGTTGCGCCTATTACCATATTGTTTATACCATTCCACCCAAGGCCGCCAGATTTGAATTGTAGATTGGAGGCTGTTCTGGGAAGCCAGAAACATAATTTCATACGTAATATGTAAGTTAATTGTCTCAATTACTTTCGCTACAATAGGAGGGTCCGGGTTTGCCCATTTCCTCGTTATCTCTAATCTTGCCCCTAACAGGATTTGGGACAGGACGTGTCTATGTGAGTGGGGGAATGAATCTATACCTAAGGATAGGAGTGCAAGACCCGGGTCACCCCTCCTGTGCATACATAAGACGCCACTTATAATGTCAAAAACAGCCCTCCAGAATTTTGTCAGTTTTGGGCAGGCCCATAGAATATGTTGTAGAGATCCCCTCTGCCCGCACTGTCGCCAACAAAGAGGCGACCTGCCCGGGTCGAACCCAGCCAATATTGTGGGCGTTAGATACCACCGCAGCAAGATTTTCTGGTACAATTCCCATAGATTTACGCTTTTAGTGGCCCTGTAAACAGACGTTATAGTGGTCTGCCATTGCTCGATAGTCCAGTGCTCTTGTAAGTCTAATTCCCAAGTTCTCATGGAGGGGGATTTAAGAAAGACCTTCTTCTGGTGTAGTGAACCATAGAATAGAGAGATACCTCGGATGGAAGTTTTTGAACTATGAAGATAAGCATAAACTTGTTGAGGAATAGCAGTATACACGTCCCCAATGGTCCGCAATAGGTGCGCGATTTGGACATATGCATAGTGATCCCTTGGCTGTAAAGCGTATTCAATCTGGAGAGTGCGAAAAGTTTTAAGGGCAGGCCCAACTTTCAAATCGTCCACTAAGGCGATTCCTCTGGACACCCAGTGTGCTATGTGTAGATTTGGTATCAATACTTGCAGGCTCGTAATGGAGTGCCGTATGACCCTGACCGGGGTTGTGGTTAAGGAATCCTTAAGAAAGAGATTCCACGTCTGCAATGTTGCCTTGACAGTGGGTGGCAAGTGTGACGGGAAGCGCTGCATAAATCTACTAGACATAAGTAAGTCGCACAACCTTCCATTAGGAGATTGGTATGATTCCATGTCCCTCCAACGGGGAACATGGTCCTCCAGAAACCAGCATTTCAATTGGGCTAGAACTGCCGCAGCGTAATAGTCTTGGATAAGTACATGTCCCACTCCCCCAGCAAGCCTGGCTTTAAGCAATTTGTGGAAAGCACATCTCGCCCTTTTCCCCTGCCATAAGAATGCATTCAATTTAGCTTGTCTGTGCGGAAAAAGGCGCTGGGCACCGGAATGGGCAGAGCCCTAAACAAATAAATAAACTGGGGGAGTACCATCATTTTGAAGGCAGCTAATCGGCCGGACCATGTCATCTCCAGCTTGCTGATTGTCTGGAGCTTCAGGGGAAGTTCATTTAAAAAGGGTGTGTAATTAGCTTCAACCAGCTGTTCCGATTTATCAGTCAGAGTGACTCCAAGGTATTTAATTCCCCCGGCGCTCCAGACATAAGGAAATTGAGCCTTGAGCGTGCTGCTAGTATAATTATCAATACCCAATCCCAGAATATAAGACTTATTAGTGTTTACCTTATAATAAGACACTTGTCCGAACAATTTCAATGTAGCATGCGCCGCCGCCAGGGAGGGGCCCACCTCTGTCATGATTACAACTACATCATCCGCAAACAAGCTAATAGAGTGCGTCTGGTCACCAAGAGGGAAACCCTTAATATTCGGATGGGTCCTAATAGCAATGGCTAAGGGTTCCATCAGTACCGTATATACTCGAGTATAAGCCGAGATTTTCAGCCTCTTTTTTGAGGCTGAAAGTGCCCCCCTCGGCTTATACTCGAGTCATCGCCGTCTGTCTGCCCGATCAGCGTGTCGAGCAGACAGACGGCGGCCATTCGAGCGTTCAAAATCCGCGCCGCCGTCTGTGATAGGCGGAACACTCACTTTCCCTGCAGTCTGTGTTCCGCCTATCACGGACATCCTTTCATCCTCGTCCGTAGTATGAGGATGAGCGGACGTCCGTGATAGGTGGACCACTGGCTGCTGGGAAATTGAGTGTTCCGCCTATCACGGCGGAACACTCAATTTCCCAGCAGCCAGTGGTCCGCCTATCACGGACGTCCGCTCATCCTCATACTACGGACGAGGATGAAAGGATGTCCGTGATAGGCGGAACACAGACTGCTGGGAAAGTGAGTGTTCCGCCTATCACAGACGGCGGCGCGGATTTTGAACGCTCGAATGGCCGCCGAGGATGCCGACGAAGAGCAGAAGGACGGAGGCTCGGCGGCTCGGCTCGGGACAGGACGGGACGGAGGCTCAGCGGCTCGGCTCGGGACAGGACGGGACAGGACGGGACGGAGGCTCGGGACACAGGTAGGCTGGACACACAAGGCTGCACACACACACACACAGGGATGGATGGACACAGGGATGGATGGACACAGGGATGGACACGGACACAGGGATGGATGGACACAGGGATGGATGGACACAGGGATGGATGGACACAGGGATGGATGGACACAGGGATGGATGGACACAGGGATATGGATGGACACAGGGATGGATGGACACAGGGATGGATGGACACAGGGATGGATGGACACAGGGATGGATGGACACAGGGATGGACACGGACACAGGGATGGATGGACACAGACACAGGGATGGACGGACACACAGGGATGGACAGGCATGTCTCACCCTCGGCTTATACACGAGTCAATCATTTTGCCAGTTTTTTTGGGGTAAATTGGGGGCCTCGGCTTATATTCGGGTCGGCCTATACTCGAGTATATACGGTAAGTTAAATATAAGAGGTGACAGAGGGCACCCCTGCCTGGTACCATTCGAGATTTTAAATGGGGTCGAGAGGATGCCTGATGTGTAAACCCTGGCTGAGGGTTCCGAATACAGGGCCAGAATCGTGGATAATGCTAAATCAGAGAAACCAAAGGACTCCAGCACCTTGGTCATATATAGCCAATGCACCCTATCGAAGGCCTTCTCCGCGTCCAGAGACAGGAGCAGAGAAGGCCTTCGCTGCACCCGCGCAAGGTGGATAACATTGATCATGCGGCGCGTGGCATCTGAGGTTTGTCTGTGCTTGGTAAAACCGGTTTGATCCGGGTGTATAATCGTAGGTAATATGTCAATCAATCGTAAAGCTATCATTTTAGCATAAAGCTTAATGTCAGTATTCAATAACGATATCGGTCTAAAGTTTGCCGGAGAGGTGGGCTCCTTCCCGGGCTTTGGCAGCGCTACAATCAAGGCCCCCAACATTTCCCGAGGAAAGGAGGACGAGGCAGCAGCGGACTGGAAAACCTGGAGCAGTAGAGGTGACAGTGTAGCTGTAAATGCTTTATAATATTCCCCACTAAAACCGTCCGGGCCCGGTGACTTATTGATCGGAAGCATCTCAATAGCCTTTTGCACTTCCTCTATAGTGAACGGGGTATTTAAGTATTGAAACTGGTCCGCTGTCAATTTAGGTATCGGTAAGCCTGCCAGAAATTGTTCGATTGTCTCCGATGTAGGTTGAGTAGTCGATGGGTCGTCCTTCAAGTTGTACAAACTGCTGTAGTAACAGCTAAAGGCGTCAGCTATCTGTTGTGGGTGATAAAGCTTCTGATTAGTAGTAGGGTGTAGAATGAATTGAATTCTGTGTTTGTATCTATGCCCTCGGATAGTGTGCGCTAGCAACTTCCCCGCCTTATTACCCGTGGAATAATAAGTCATTTTGAGTCGTTTAGATGCTTTTTCAAAGTTTTCCAACAAGTGTAGTCTAAGGTCAGACCTGAGTATAGACAACTTTTGGGAATTAGAGTGGGAAAATTGATTTTTATTTTGCGTTTCCAGGTCCGCTATCTCTTAAAGCAATGCGTCAAGTCTCTGCTGCCTCCTCCTCCGCACCCCCGCTCCCAGCTGAATGAATATACCCCTCATATATGCTTTTTGTGCATTCCATAAAACACCTGGATCAGTTACTGACCCTACATTATCGCTCATAAAATTCAATAAATGTGTACTTAATTTCTCCTTCAATTCTGGTTGTTGCAGTAGAAAGGTATTCAGACGCCAGACCGGTGCTGTACCCGGGTTATACGAGTCTGCCACGGACAGGGTTATCGACGCATGATCCGACCACGTTATCAAGTTCACACCAGCTGAAGCTGTCTGTAAAAGTAGCTGTTGATCCACCAAAAAAAAATCAATTCTTGTGTAAACTCCATGTGGTGGGGAAAAAAAAGTGTAATCTTTTTCATTGGTGTGTAAACAACGCCAGGCGTCATATAATCCCTGCCCGTGGACAGACTGTGATAAGGAAGGTTGGGTTCTAGAAACACTGGAGGTGGAGTCCATCTGAGGATCCAGAGTGATATTAAAATCGCCACATATAAGCAGCCGACCCTGCTTGCAAGAGTTAACCCGTTTCATCAACCTGTTAAAGAAATGCACCTGTCTACTGTTGGGGGAATAGACATTCACTAAAGTATATACAATAGAATTAAATTCGCAAATCAGTATTAAGTATCTACCCAAAGAGTCTGAGATCTGCTCAATTAGTTTAAAGGCCACCGTATCTCTGATAGCCACTAAAACACCCTTGGTCTTCGTGTCCGCATTTGCAGTGAATATAAAGGGAAATCGTTTGTGCGTGCATTTGGGTGGTGCCTGTTTACAGAAATGAGTTTCCTGCGCACACACAATGTCACTGTTATACATGGATGCCTCTCTCCACAAAGATTTACGCTTCACAGGGTGATTCAGGCCCTTGGTGTTAAGTGATAAGATGTTAAGTGGCATAATTGAGTGGGGGATATGTTGAGTTGATCCTGCCGGGTCTCAGCATCTTAGCGTCAATACTCACAAAATAAGGCACCCAGAGAAACGCAGGAAGCGTCGACACATCAAACAAGTCCTCCATGTACCGAAGAGGAAGGCAGGTCCGTAGATCGAGGAAGTTCAAAAGTCGGGACCGAATCGCATCAGTCAGGTACCTCATAGGGAGAATAGAAAAACAGGAGGAAAATGAAGAAAGAAAAAAAAAGATGAACAAACAAAAGGGAGAGCATAAATGCAGCAGATGGGAAAGCCCCCGGATGGTACGAGGCATCTCCAAGTTACTGCCATCCATCCTTGGGGAAGGTGATGAACCTTTTAGCAGCACAAGGCCGAACCCGTGCTGGGGGGGTAAGTTCAGTTCTGGTGCAAAAGCAGTCCTGGACCGGGACTGACGGTAAAAAACAAAACAAAAAAAAAACAAAGCTGTTTGGCCCTCTTCAGTTGTGCGAAGTAGCATTTTTAGCGGTGACTCGTCTCCATTCCTGTGGGAGGTCATGTGGAGTGCTAGTGGTGGAGCCCTTCTCATCTTCAGCCGACATAATGCCCCATTCTCTGAGCAGAGCGATTCCTTTTTCCAGGGATGTGATGGTAAAGGATTGATTATCTTTGGTAATAGATAGCTTAGTAGGATAACCCCACCTGTACAAGATCTTGTGGTTGCGTAGGATCTTTGTCACTGTGTTGAGGTTTTTCCTCTTTTGCAGAGTGTATTGCGACAAGTCACTGAAAAATTGCAATCGGTGATATTGTGGAGGAAGTGACTCTTGCTTCCTCATAAATAGCATCAGCTGCTCCTTTACATGGAAAAAGTGCAATCTCATAAGAACATCTCTAGGCACTTGTTCCGATAGGTGGGATGGTTTTGGTAGGCGATGGATCCTATCAATAGTAACGTCCAAGTCGCTGAGATCAGGGAGCAAGGTTTTGAACATATTGGCGACATAGAGGGTGAGGTCCGACTGTGGTACAGATTCAGGGATGCCTCTTATTTTAAGGTTATTCCTCCTGGATCTATCCTCCATGTCCGCCATCTTTGCTTTAACCCATTCCATGTCAGTTTCCCGCTCATCATGAGCATCAACCAAATCGTTGATAGTGCCTGCAAATTCCTCCATTTTTGCTTCCACATGATCCACTCTGTTTCCCAATGCTAGTATATCCGTGTGGAATCTGTGCATGTGCTTAGCCATATCAGATTGCAATGTGCTGCGCAAGGATAGTAACATATCCTTTAAAACTGTGTCCAACACAGGTTGATTTTGTGTAGGAAATGTCTCAATAGGTTCAGGTAAATCTCTAGTGTCCTCCCCTGAATCCGAGGCCTGGCTCGCCGCCGGACTCAATCCATCCTCATCTAGTCTGGGTTTAGCTTTAACAGGGCTGCGGGAAGATGGGGTGGAGGGGGAGGCAGATGTCTCCTCATCTAAGTCTGTATTTAGGAGAGATGTACCTTTCGCTGTCGGTTTGTGCTTAGATGCCGGTCTCCTCACTGTGTAGGCCTCGGCGCCATCTTGCTCCACCTCCCTCCCTGAGCGGATAGAAATCGGTTAAGCGTTGCGGTTTGCGGTGCTGGCGACGTCTCCCCGACATGGCGGACACTGCTATAACGAGGCAGAGGGCCATTGAGCTGAGTCGCTGTTAGCCGCTGAAGTCCCGGTTCGCTCGGAGCTCTGGGCTCACACGTCCATGCAGCTCCGCAGTCAGGCCACGCCCCGGGTTTGATCTATTTAAATCTTCTATCATCAATTCATTTTATTGGTCTCTACTGTATATGCACTCTGGGATGTACTATTAGTTTATTACTAACTATGTGTAACAATGCTATTATATTATGAATTTTATTGTGTTATGTTATTATCATACCTTTTAATTCTGCTTAATGCATATTGACTTATTATTCATTTATTTACTGTACTATCTCCCTCTGTGTTGCCAATAAATTATTAATTTATTGATCGATTTAATTGACCCCAAGTGTCTTGTTTCATATAAAGTCCCGCTGCTGCCCGCTCGTTGTCCCTTTTTCCCTTCCTTTTGTCTAAATATCAGAGATGGAGCTCTGTGTACCGGATGGTGACGACTCATATAAAGTCCCACCTGTATCTACACTATAAACTGCCAGTAGATGTACTCAGCCTTTCAGGCTGCCATCATTCAGTCCAGCTCCTCTGAGCCTATGATGTCATTGTGAACCCGCCTCCAGCCTGTGACTGGACAGTGACGGAGAAGCAGCACAGGGATAGGTTCATTTCTCTGTCACACTGCTCTCTCCCCTTATCTGCATATGAATTGAATGATTGGCTCCTTGTGCTGCTTCTTCCTTCTTTAGTCTGAGCTCTGCTTGTTTACATTGCATTCCACTTCTGAGCCTTCAATAGAGATTACAGTGACTTAACATCTCAGTAAACGCTGATGACCCTGTTCATACCTTTGAGCTTGTGTACATACAATCATAGAGAACATATTATGAACAAGTTGTATTTCATTCATTAGATTCTGAAGTCTATTGATAGTAATGATGTTGCACTGCCTTCTATAGCAGATGGGTCCTCATTTATACATGTTATGTGCTTTTTTCTTTCTGCAGTCCTATCCAGCTATCGAATTATAAAGTATATTTGGGCATGTACCAGCTGAATGTGATCAGCTCTCATACAGTCGTTGCCAATGTAAGCTCTATCATTGTCAATAGTAATTATACATATGAACGAGGCCCTGGAAACCCTGGAGACATCGCCCTGTTGCGGCTGGCCACGCCTGTCAACTATACTCAGTACATCATGCCAATCTGTCTGCCATCTTCCAACACCACCTTCCCCTGTGGTACGGAGTGCTGGGTGACTGGCTGGGGTACAAGATATTATGGAGGTGAGTCATTTTCCACACTAAGAAGCCAGACCTGCCTCTCACACCTGGAGATGTAAAACTTCCGGAAATTTTGAGGCTTGGGATTACTGAAATTTTCAGATTTTTTTTTAAAAATGCTACATTAGCACTTTTTTTGTCTTTTTAAGATTGAAAGTTATTCTGTTACGAGAACGTTGAGAAAAAAACTATGTGCATTGTCATCATTGTTGTCCTCTTCACTTCGATCCATGAAGGATTTTTTTAATATCTACAGGACACTTGTTACATACAAGAATGTGTTTTGTCATCCTGGCAGCATTTGGAAATGAATATTTCATCTGACAATATTTGCAAATTACATTTTTCTTTTCAGAAGAACTAATTAATGTAGTAATGTAGTAATGTGAAAATGCCTCCATATGTTAGATGTTGGTCTAGATGTTGGTGTCTCCATTTTTCTGATGACTACTTTGCAAGAAGACGCTAATCTATGGTTGTGTGTGGGGGGGTGGGTGTGGGTTTGAAGAACCAGATTACTGGTAATTAAATTATTATTTACAAAAAAGTTTATAAAGATAAACTAATGTACCTAAATGATTCAGTTTTCTGGATTCAGAATCAGATAAATGTAAACTCTTACCTTTTTTAATTAAGTATATACTTTCAGGTCCTTTTTGTTGCTCTGTTTTTTCTTCCAATGCTTTTGAGGCCTAGTGAAGAGGACAAAACAAAACAAAAACACACCCACTAACATGCAAAAGCAAACTGAAACCTTTCTTCTTGTTACAATAGCAGCACAGCACCTCCTAAAGGAAGAAATGCATACTGTTCTTGTATTGGAGGGTTCAGTTTGTTACCTAGGACTTGCTTGTCCTCACTTGGTGCACAGAAATTAGAATAATCTGATATATGAAAATATTTTTTTAGAAATGATTTGGAAAATGATTTGGAAACACCCCATCTTAAAATATTTTATTCATCATGTTAAAATAAAATATTCCAATTTTTTTTTTCCTTTTTAAAATTTTTGGGAAAAAAAACAAAAAAGCCTTCAAGAAAATGACGTAAAAAAAAATGTTGTTTTCCTGAATTTTTCAGTTTTTTTTCTGGGCCTTCACATCTCTACTCACACCCAATACATGATGTTATTTAGGGACAGGTGATTATGCCTGGCTTAGATTCACAGGGGGATTGTTGAATCCCTTTTGAAATCCATGAAACTTCAACTTAGCAGAGAATTATATTTACCTCTAAGGGGTGGGGGTGGGGGATTGAGCAAAACTTAATACTAAATTGGAGCCACATTCAAGTCTAATAGGCAAGCCATTGTCATAAAAGGACATGGGGAGCTGAGCACTGCCATGGGGGACACCAGTGTACTCGGCTAGGCTTGGCTCCTCTTGGCTCCACTCACAGTCACACCCAGACCCTCCCTATGATGGACATAACACAGGGACTGGGCGTGACTGTGAGCGGAGCCGAGAGGAGTCGAGTCTAGCCAAATACACTCAGCTATGTGTTTATATTGGCGGTGCTCGCTCCTCTGATCACAATCAGCGGGGGATCGGCGTATAACACGCACCAACGATTTCCCCTGATTTGGTAAATACGGTACGTCAGTGCATTCCTGCAATGCACAAGAGTGAAAGGTGAAAGGAGTATAAAGGTGATAAATTTATATACAATTTATTTTAGGTCTATTACCTTGTAATCATCTTCTTTTATATGTTTCATCACCAGGGAGCTTAGTTAGGAATGGGACCCTCCAGGAGGTCATGGTTCCCCTAATCGACCGCAATACATGTCAAACAGATTATAATGTGGAAAGTAACTACAGCATTCCGTATGATCAGATTTGTGCCGGCTACAAGGATGGGTATAAGGGCTCCTGTCAGGTGAGTGACCGCAAGAGCGATCCAGCATGGCTCACCTTTAGGTCTGGATTTCTTCACAGGAAGCAAAAGCAATGCATGACATCGGTTAAAGTGATACTAAACTCTATTTTTTTTTTTCAATTAAAAAGAGGTTATTATTATTATTATTATTCAGGATTTATATAGCGCCAGCAATTTACACAGCGCTTTACAATATAAAAGGGAGACAATACAGTTACAATACAATTAAATACAAAAGGATTAAGAGGACCCTGCTCAGAAGAGCTTACAATCTAAAAGGGTGGGGCAGGTGGTACAGAAGGTTATAACTGTTGGGAATGAGTTTATGGAAGTAGTAGGAGATTAGTTTGAGACATGATAGGCTTCCCTGAATAGATGAGTTTTCAGGGATCGTCTGAAGGTAGCAAGAGTAGGGGATAGCCGGACCGGTGGAGGTAGCGAGTTCCAGAGGATTGGAGAGGCTCTGGAGAAATCCTGGAGACGAGTGTGGGAGGAGGAGACGAGAGAGCTTGAGAGTAGGAGGTCTTGAGAAGAACGGAGGGGACGGTTTGGGTGATATTTGGAGACAAGATCAGTGATGTAGCTCGGGGCAGAGTTGTGAATGGCTTTGTATGTGGTGGTTAGTATTTTGAATTTAATTCGCTGGGTGATTGGGAGCCAGTGTAGGGATTGGAGGAGAGGGTTGGCAGACACTGAGCGGTTGGTAAGGTGAATAAGTCTGGCAGCAGCATTCATGATAGACTGAAGAGGAGATAGCCTATGGAGAGGCAGGCCAATGAGAAGGGAGTTGCAATAGTCAAGGCGAGAGATAACAAGGGAGTGAATGAGGATCTTGGTAGTTTCATTTGTTAAAAAGGGGCGAATACCTACCTGATCTTTGCAAACAATATTGCAGAGTAAGGTCACTTACGTCAGCTGCCAGAAGTCCCCACTGGTGCTGTTGGCTCTAGACATGTGCAATTCTCTTTGGTCCAAATGTAAATTCGGGCTAAATTTGGTTAGTCAGATGTATCCGAATGTTTGAATGAAATAGTAACAAATTTCGTAGAAATTCACTTTGTTTATTTGGTTTCTTAGGAAACGATTCAAATTAGGATTGGTTGAAAAACAACTGACCAATTTGATTTCTGTGTAAAGACTAGCTTGTGGTTAAGGAGCAGGCTGGAGAGCCGGCTGCCGCGTCCTTAACAACTGATGACTCATCAGTTGGAAAAACAGCATGGACACCCCCCCCCCCACCAATACATACAAGGCTCCTCAGGTCTGGTATGGATTCTAAAGGGAACTGAACGCTAAAATGTAAAAGAGAACAGCGTGGGGTCCCCTCTCAAATTCCTACCAGACCCTTATCCGAGCATGCAACCCAGCAGGCCAGGAAAGGGGGGAGAAAGAGCGCCCCCCCTCCTGAACCATACCAGGCCACATGCCCTCAACATGGAGGGGTGCTTTGGGGCAGGGGGGCCTCTGTGAATGGAGACAAGGGCCTCTTCCCCACAACCCTGAGCTTTGGTTGTGGGGGTTTGCACACGGGGTGCATATCAGAATCTGGAAGCCACTTTTAACAAGGGGGGCCCCCAGATCCAACCCCCCTCTGTGAATGAGTATGGAGTACATAGTACCCATACCAATTCACCCAAAAATTGTACAAAGTGATTAAAGACAGTACACAAGTTTTTGACAAATCAAAAACAATGTCCCCTGGTGTAGATCCATCGTCAATCACTCCACCCGCTGATTGGAAAATAAAACTTCTGGCTTCTTTGAAGGATCCCTGCTAACTGTCTGCTCCTCCATCTGCCATTTCTTAAATAGGTAAGGGGCGGAGTCATCCAGTGACGTCAGCGGACAACCTCACCCCTTGTGATGTCACCAACCGGGGCAATGATGTCACAAGGGGGCGCCCACTGACGTCATCGGGTAACTCTGCCCTTTACCTATTTAAGAAATGTCAGACAGAGAGAAGGCAGTTGGTGGGGAGCCTTCGACGAGGCTGGGGTTTCTGTTTTTTTTTTCGGTGGTTCGGTGGGTGGCATAATTGATGATGGATCTAAATTGCGGGACATTTTTAAAGGTGTTTTTAAAAAAATGTTTTGTCTTTATCCACTTTTTACACTTTTTTGATGAGTGGGTTAGGAATACTTATAAACATGGGTGGGGAATATGGGGTCTTCCAGATTCCAAAAAGCCCCCCACCCGTAGACCCCCACAACCACAGCCCAAGGTTGTGGAGAAGAGGCCCTTGTCCTTATTAACATGGGGACAAGGTGCGTTTCCAGAGAGTCACCCCTGGCAAAGTACTCCTTCATTTGAAAGGCACATGTCCTGATATGGTTCAGGGAGGGGAGCTTTTTGTTCAACAAGGAATCTAACACACACATATTACAAATATTATGGGAATCATTTGTTACGCTTGCACAAATGTTGAGACATTTTCAAAGCAAATTTTTTTTTATCAGCTCCTTATACTAAAATAGTTTTGTATTGAGTTCAGCTTTAATACATATTGTATATACAGTACATGTTCCATTCCCCATTTTACTGCTATCCCACACTCCACCCCCCCCCCCCCCATTTTTTGCTTGACTACAGAGTCGCTTTAAGCAAATTTACCAAATGAAAATTTACTTGGTTGCTGCTACCTAAAGTTATTGTACAGTACCAATTTCATACCCATTTACTAAGTGTTCAACTAGTTTTTGTAAATGGTAAGATTGAAACATTTTGTTCAATTATCCTGAAAAGATACCCGTTGTTGCAGCTGATTATTATCATTGTCTTACAGGGTGACTCAGGAGGACCTCTGGTGTGTAAGGTCCGGGGCGTATGGTACCAGGTTGGAGTTGTGAGCTGGGGAGTAGGCTGTGCATATAACAACTACCCTGGGGTGTATACAATGGTGACGGCCTACCAAGCCTGGATCAGCACCTACCTGAACGTTACATTCAATTATGTATCAAATATCCCTAAACCAACAATGACATGTGGAGGAAGTTTCTATCCATACACCAGTGCTACGACATCTGCAGAAGGACCCATCAACATATTTGATCCAGACAGTGGAGTGACCCCCAGCCTTTCACATCATTACTGGATGATCCTGGTCCCAACTAGTCTTCTGCTGACACTAATATAATGAAACAATTCCTTTTCAGCTGACTAAGACAATGGAGATTTTTTTTTTCTAAAATAGTAGAGAACATTTACTTTGCCCAATCACGTGGAAGGAAAAAAAAATATTTTTTTTTGGTTGCATATGATTGGGTGATTGAAGTCAGCACAGCTTTTCCTCCTTCACTGAGCTAAGTAAAAAATGTTACGAAGTGAGCATGCTCTACTCCTTTAATAAATAAGCCACACCGTCTTCTATGTCTTCTATTTCCAATATTTGAAAAATAATTCTAGATGGAGCCATGTGCACATTAAAGAATTCACAAACAAAAATGTAATATATTCATTAGGGTGAGAAACAAGAAGGACGGAGGAGAGGAACAGAATCGGCAAACTTTTTTGGACAGTGAACCTCTGTGTTGAGGGCAGCCATTGCCAGGACAGGTAGAGGACAAGTGAAAAAATAGGGGGTGTCATGCCTATATCCATGCTTTCTACAGACACAACATTTTCTTTGTGGGGCTCGTTGGGAAGTGGTACCATGGAGGACATATGGAAAATGCCTTTCATGCAGCCGGCTTACTGCATTTGGATTGGGAAGGTGAGGTGGAGCATCGTCTGGAAACAGAAGGGCTCTGACGATGTCTTTCTGGAATTTAAGGAAGGATCCACTCCGTCCTGAAGCTCTGTATAGCACATGAGCGTTCAGCAAAGCCAAATGAAATAAGTATACAGACACTTTCTTGTACCATAGTTACATAGTTAGTCTGGTTGAAAAAAGACACAAGTCCATCCAGTTCAACCACACCATACCAGCGTCTGGCCTCATGGGCATTTAGGTACGGCATCAACAACTGGTCATTGGAGGTCCACCCCTCCCATATTAAGGTTATATACGTGGACACAGAGGGGCTTCTCCACAACACCAGTCGCCTTAGGAATTTGGACCGTCGTGTCTGCATGAAGGGAGGACAGAACGAAAACATTATTAGTATTCCTCCACTTCACAGCGAGCAAGTTATTACACTTCAAGCAGGCTCTCTCCCCAGTCTAAAACTGGATTCTACGAGCCTCTTGGGTAAGACCCGGCAATTAGGTCGCACGGTGCCACATGCTCCAATCTGAAGATCAAACAAATGACTAAAAAGTGGTGCGCTCGTGTAATAATTGTCCACATACAAATGGTACCCCCTTCCGAATAAGGGTGACACCAAGTCCCACACAATCTTGCCAGCACTCCCTATGTAATCTAGGCAGTTCTCTGGCTCTACGTGACTATCTCTTCCCTCGTGAACCATAAAATTATAGCCTGTGGCCCTGTCGCAAAGCTTATACATCTTGGCCCCATATCTGGCACGCTTGCTGGGAAGATATTGTTTGAAAGACAAGAAAATGTAATCTGGGACTCATCAACGCAGACAACTTGGAGGACATGTCAGTTTTGCTGTAGAATATCATACAGGTGTACAACTTCATAGACAGGTTTAAGGCATCCCCCACGCATATCATTTAAAGGAATTGTCTGTTTTTAATGTTGCTTTTTTTGAATGAGCGGCTCCTGCTGATTTCTTTTTCCCTTTATGTTTTTTGCATTGATACATGTCTTCAATGCAGTACCCAGCTCCCAATACCCTTTGTTCGACAATTCCTTGCCTGCTAGCTTTAAAAATGGCCATAATTGATTTTCAAGATTCACCTCCCATTGACATCAAAGGGGTTTGCATTCTCTTTCACAGTTTGCAGATTTTAGGATTAGTTCAACAAGTACTCCATGAGTTGAATCCAAGCACATTCACTAATCAATAGACATGTGCACACTGAAATATTTGGTTTCGGAACTTTGTTTTCGTCCGAAAAATAAATGTATTTAGTTACTCCCGAAATTCATTTTTATTTATTAGTTTATCCGTATTTCGTTAAAAAATGCATTTGTTTCGAAAAATCCAAAATAATTAAGGTCGAATCTGTCATTGAAGGCTTATGGTGTCTGTCGAATAGCTAAACTGTATGACGCCGCAATCGTACATTTCCGGTCGAATGTTCCGCCTACAAGCTATAGTAGAATTCTAATGTTGTATGACACTAGTAATAATTATATTTATTAATTATTATTACTAGTCAACCAACATTTGAATTCTTCTATAGCCTAGGGGCGGAGCATTTGACCATAAATGTCCGCTCGTGGCAACTGCTTCGTCTAATTGTCATGTTGAATCTTTTCTCTCTATGTCGAATAATCTTGGACTAATAGAGTTAGGTTAGGCACATTCGACCTTTTTTGCTATTGTCTCTATAATGTCAAATCTTTTCTCTCTATGTAAAATAATCCTGGACTAATAGAGTTAAGGTTAGGCACATTTGACCACAGGTCCGATGGACACAAATCGCTATAGGTTAGGCACATTCAACCTTTTTTGCTATTGTCTCTATAATGTTGAATCTTTTCTCTCTATGTCGAATCTTTTCTCTCTATGTCAAATCTTTTTTCTCTATGTAGAATAATCTTGGACTGATAGAGTTAGGTTGGGCACATTCAACCTTTTTTGCTATTGTCTCTATAATGTGGAATCTTTTCTCTCTATGTCAAATCTTTTCTCTCTAGGTCAAATCTTTTCTCTCTATGTAGAATAATCCTGGACTAATAGAGCTAAGGTTAGGCACATTCGACCACAGATTCGGTGGACACAGATTGCTAGTGTCAGCGTCATGTCAAATCTCCTGTATAACTGTTGTCACAACGAAAATGAAAATAAAGCATTTGTTTATGTGGGATATTTTCAGTTTTCGGATTCTGCGCATTCGTTATCGTTTGTTAAAACGATAACGAAAATACCCAAAATTGGGACAAAAATGCATGCACATGTCTACTCATTACTACTTCATTGATTGATTCTGCAGGTCTTTCTTCTTAATATGAAATTGGTTGTATCGTTTATTGTTGGGAGGACTAGATCTACCGAAGCCGTAGACAATGAAGTTGGTATCTTTACTGGCTACATTGACATGAAGGATTACATTAGAGTCATGCTTATTCCACCACTCAGTTCAGCTGATGAGGTTTTATTCATTATAATGAAGATTAAATTGAGTTTAAGTTTACTAACTGATGTGTCGAGATATTCTCTGCGCAACCCGTTTTACAAAGAAAATAAAGTAGTGTGTTTTGTATGTTATGCCTTTTGACTTCCCCACCCTAAAGCTTGTGAACACTTAGAAAGGTGTAATGTGACTTATCCTATTCTCATTTATTTTGTATGTACCAACAGAAGGCATTAGAAAGTGTAAAACAGTATCAAAAATCCTTATATATGTTCACGATAAATGCGGCAAGACATTTTATTCTCTGCCACTGGCGATCATATATTACCCCAATGGAAATAAGGATGTTTTCATAGAATAAACATAGAAAAATTAGAAGAACTCATTAGTATATCAAGGAAAAAATAACCAATTTCACTTCAACATGGTACAACTGGATAGAATTTAAACAATCTTCTGCCTACAAGGCAGTAAATGTATAGAAACCGAATCCAATCGTTGCAAACAAAACAATTGAGCGTCTAGAGGGAACTATGAACACAACTTCTTTTGTTTTTTTTTACTTATTTTACTTTTATTGAGCGTGGTAGAGAATATATTATCACTTCACATTCCATCAATTACTTACATAGTCCTATCCATCCTTTTTAACTTTCAGACAAAATAATATTTCACAGTGTATATATCTTTATAGAAACATATATACGTGTATCTTCCCCCTACACCGTATTCCAGGGACTTAAGGTGCCTATCACCCATACCTCACATTTACCTTCTGAATTCTCCAACCCACCTCTTTATTTTATCCCTTACAACATACCCCAACCCCCCCCCCCCCCCAAAAAAAAAAACCTCCCCCCCCCCCCCCCACTCCCAGAGAGATGTAAGGATTCCAGATTTATAGTATGCCCAGACGGACTAACCTTACCCCTCAGAAACCCCTTCCATCATTCTCTTCCGCTCCTCCGAATACATAAATCGATTCAATACTGACCATGTTTTATTTCACTGCTCTTTCCTATTTGGCACCGAGAGGACTAAGTCCTCCATAACCCCTATCTCTCTTACCCTATTAAGCCACCTTGCAATAGAGGGCGGCCTAGAGTCCCTCCAACACAAGGTCACACAGGCCTCAGCAGCAACAACTTCCCACCATTCTCTCCTACCCCAATACCCGAGTTAAATCCTTCTTTTACTTATTTTTTTTTTTATTATTATCTATCCATCTTATTTCTTTTCTTTCTCCCTTTTAAGATTTACAAACCTTAATGGTAAGTTAAAAGCTCAGCACCAGCACAATGGTATGAACTAACTAATACAAAGATCATAAAATGATCTCAGATCTCGATGATACAATTATATGCATAAATTGCATTTGCCTGTTTTGTTTAAAATATATATTGATATTTTACTAAAAAGTATTGTTCAGCTGTAAAATGTGATACTTTTCCAAATGGTTTATTAATGTGAATGTTCGACCACTACAATATTACGTTGTATTATATTATTCTGTTCATTCAATAAAAACTTTGTGGGGGAAAAAAAAAGAAAGTTTAAATGTTCTTTTTTAATCTTTTTGGGTGTGTTTCTTAAGTATTTAGTGCTGTATACAATCTGATCCCATTGGAGTGGCAGGTACTATTATTGTTCTGGTTATATAAGCCTTTATTATATAAGTATGTTGACTGGATATAAATGTGTTGACTTATTATATCGATGTTAAGGTTGGAAATCTTTGTTGTTTGCTTAAATCAACCTTAGTAGTTAAATCTATGATTTTTCTTTATTGTAATGAACTCATTTTAACAAAAACAATTGTTTAAAAATCGTTGAAAAAATAAATAAAATAATAATAATAAAGTTGTGCATTTTATTCGGGGAACTTTTACATATCAATAATGGAACGAGTGTTTTCTGAGAGGTGCTGAACTCCGTGCAAGTCAAGTGAAGACATCTTATGATTACAGGTGGATAACATGGTAAAGATGTCGAAATGTTCCAATATTCTCAGGGGGACTTCAGGAAATGTACAAAGAATTCAAACCTGTATGAAAACACCATGAAGACATGATTTACTGTAAGTTGGAGAACAGGTTCACTGAAAAATCTGGTGTGGCAAACATTTTTTTGTTTGTTGAGAAAACACAGACAGAAAGAACATTGCTTTGTCAATGAAAAAAAGCTGAATTTTGTTCTATACCTATTGTATGTTTTTTTTTTTTCACTTTTATTATTTTTTTTCTTATCCCCCAGGCCAATCCAGGAGCTATGCCCTACTATTTAGGGACAAAACCCCTCTCCCCAACCCAAAAAAAAAAAAAAAAAATCTTTCCCTTTTTTTTTTGTCCCTTCTTTTTTTTCTTTTTCCCCTTTAATTAATCTTTTTAATATATTGTCCTTATATTTCTATTAAGTTATTCCATTCCTTATCCCCTTAACCCAAAATAAGTGTATATTTTTAGTGTATAGTTAATAGCGTATATTATAATTACAACCTTTATATCACCCCCCGTCCACCCACCTACCTTCCTAAGTCCCCCTACCTCATTACCCCCAAATCCTATTACAAACCAAATTTTATGTGAACTCTAAATCAGTGATATCAAATCTCCATATTTTATTGTGTAAATAGTAAGCACCCAAAATTACTTTGTTAACTAATATTTGTGTCTATCTAATAATAAAAAAGGGGGGGGGGAATTATGGGGGAAAGGGAAAGATAACATGGCAATCATATATATTTTCTTTCATATCATCCTATATATATATTATGCAAAGTAAATTATCCAGGGTCCATACTGAACCCTGGCCCTTAACAATAGGGGAGGTATCATCCAATATATATACATAATATATACATTTTAGCCACCTGATGAATCAGAATGCCTCTAATGAACACTTTTAATGTATCCCATGTTATATTAATTGGGGCAGTATCTATATTAAATACTAGAAACTCTTTTAGTCTTTTTGGGATTTCTTCTACATCCTTCATTAATTCAAGCCAAAATTGACTTATTCTCCATCCCCCCCGATATCCCCCCCTATACTCCCCCTATACTCAGTGCCATTTTCAATAATGAGTGATCCGATATCCCTCTAGGCAGATACTCTATGTTCCTTACATCTTGTAACGCTTCCTCGTTACCCAGGGCCAGATCTATTCTGGAGAGTGTTGAATGCGAACTCGAAAAACAAGAGTATTGCTTAACGTTCACATTCCTCACTCTCCACATATCTAGCAATCCTACTTCCTTCAGGAAGTGACTTAATCTTGTTGACCCTGTCTCTCCCAGTTGGAATTTAATGGGGAATCTATCAGCCCATCTGTCAAGCACTTCATTGAAATCCCCCAACATTATAACTGGGACATCCTCCTTATCTACCAAAAAATCCATAAGTCTATACACCACCTCCATCTTAAACGGGGGCGGTACATAGACACCCGCCAGAACATAGGGTTTATCCTCCAGAACACAATATAGAAAGACATAACGACCAAATTCATCAATACTGGCCTGTCTGCAGAAGAACCTCACCCCTGTTCCTATCATCACACTCACTGCTCTCGAATAGGATGTGTAGGTGGAATGGTACCGATTTTGGTACCTCCTGTTTTTAAGTTGGGGCATGGTTAATTTGATTTTGTTAAGTGTGTCTCCTGCAGACAAGCCAGTCCAATCCCATGCCTCTCCAACATAGAGAAAACCGTTGCTCGTTTAATCGGGCTCCCCAGGCCTCTTATATTCCAAGAGGCAACATTAAGTATTATATCCTGCATTATTCAACATAGGGTAACAATGAAGCAGAGAAGGGGGTGAAAATACAAATTTTGTGACAAATATCCTATAATATCTCATTCTACATGTGCTCCATCTCCATCCTCCTGAATTACAAAATCCCCACAGGTGTATCATCTTTATAATAATGACTTCCAGTTTAACTACTATTTGTGCGCCCGCTGTACAGTGTTCGACTTTCAACTTCTTATAATCCCCTAGATTCAAAATTTCTTGCCCCATTCCTCCCTCTCTCCCTTCCCACCCACTCCTGACAACCCCCTCCCTCCCTGCCCCCCCAACCCACCACCTATCTAGGCATTCCCCTAAGGGGGTACACATGGCCTTCTCACACTCCTCCCTTCCATCCTTCCCTTCCTTCACTTCCCCACTCTTATACCACTCTTCCTCCACCAAGGAAGAGACAAAAACCAAAAGTGATAAAAAACAAGTGACAAAAATTAACAAAACCTTTGGCCCTATCTCCCCTACTATCAATATTTTATACCTCATTTAAATCTCCCTCAGCTTTCTCCCCATGTTCCAAAAAAATGCAAGAGTAAAAAAAAAAAAAAAAAAAAAAAAAAAAGGAAACCCCCCCACCCCCCCTAATGCGTCTGTAATGACTCCTTATTAGCCTCCAACCATAAGATTACATCGCCCGGAGAGTCAAACAACTGTGTTGCCCCTAGTGTCGCTATTCGCAAGCGCGCTGGGTATAAGAGGGCGTATGTAATCCCATGGGACCGTAAGGTACGTTTAACCTCTAGGAATTCAGCCCTATGCCTCTGCAATTCTGGCGAGTAGTCTGGAAAGAAAGAGATCTTCACACCGTCATACATAACATTTCCCAAGTCCCTTGCCTTACGCATCAACATCACTTTATCATTGTAATTGACAAATTTCAGGATCATTGGCCTGGGGCGGCCCCCCAGAGGTGGGGGTTTAAAAGGAATTCGATGGGCCCTTTCTATTGAAAAAAAAGTTGAAAATTTTTCTCTGCCAAACATTTCTATAAACCATGACTCTAAGAATTTTATAGGGTCAGGGCCTTCACTTCCCTCTGGTAGTCCCAGCATCCTTATATTGTCTCTACGGAGTCTATTTTCTATTTCATCCATTCTGATAGTTTGGTTGAATAGTTGTTTTCTCATGCTATTAACTTCTTGATGCACTGGATACAGATCATCTTCCATTTGACTTATCCTTGTTTCTAGCACTGCTGTTCTTTCTGCTGCTTTTTGCATGTCCTGTCTGATCAGTAACAACTCCTCCTTCATACTTTTAAACTGACCACATAACTCTCCCAGCAAAGTTTTACATGCGTTAACGGCTTGAAGAACCTCTCTTAAGGTTGGGTCCTCCTCAGCAGGGGGGTTGCTCTTAACAATAATTTCCGTCTCACCATGGGTTACCCCTTGACATTTACTTGCGTTCTTTGAACCTGGTGCTCCTATAATATTTAAGGCTGATTGGCCCTGGCTTTTTCTATCCACTGAGCCCCCCTGTTGCGGCTTCACTTGTGTGGGTTGGCCCAGTAATATCGACTGCTCTCCTTTTGTTGGAGACTGGCCCGATGTACGAGTGTACCGTTCTAGTTTTGCTGCAGCTGCTTGTGCTACCTGTGAGTTCTTTTCTTTTGACGAGATGTTGTGTCCCTTCACTCTCCAATAATACATGCTCCTCTCCTCTGCGCCTTGACATCTTTTATTCAGGATTATTGCTAAGATGTAGGCTTTAATCAATAAAGTAACACAGTTACAGCGGTGAGAGGAAAAAAAAAACAAAAAAAACGAATATTATAGCCCAGGGTACCTTAGGATAATAGGGTAAACCTTTCTTTGGCACAGCAATAGTAGCCAAGGCAAGAAGGGGGGGAAGGGGCGATTATAATGGAGAAGGGGGAGAAAAGGAAGTCCTGTATGCTGGGCTGACTAACTAAATATAAGTCCAGCCGAGGTCAGTCAATTTTCCTTCATTGGTATCGTGGTTCAATGCCGGTGTCTTATTATAAACAAAGTGTACAGCATTTATGCCGTTTTTATAAGTAATAGTAATTTTTAAGCGACTGTAATTCCAAAAAACAAAAAAAAAAAACAGTCCGAGCATTCACACAGACCTTGTGCTTTTCTATCAGGATTATCCGTTCTTAACCAGCCTGGGGTGCCTGGGGTGCTTGAGGGTGGTAAGATATCAATCCGCCTAGTATGTGCTTTAAGAGTCTTTCTTAATACACAGCTTTAATACCGCTTAGACTACATAAATCTTCTTGCCACAGAGCAGCTGGGTCTGGGGTGGGAGGCACGGATATCACTTATTTCATTAGTATCAACTGTTCTGGTTCCTCTGCCTCTGTCCAGTCCCCCCAGTCCCTCGTCACATACCTCAAGGCTTTTAAGGTCTCCTCCTCACCACACCATAGCCTTACACAGCTCCCGGCGTGTCCCTCAAGGCAGTCCCCGACCGTAGCGCATCCCGCGGGTGTCTCTCAGACGTTTCACGGCATGCAGTGTCTTCCGTCTGGATTCGGCGAACTTCGGTGGGTCTCGGCTGCTTCCGGTGATTTTCAGAAGTCTCGCAGTCTCTGCAATTTGCATACGTCCCACCGGTCACCGCTCAGCCACTCCACCTTCCCAGCCAGTGCGCGTTTGAACATCGGAGGCACAGGGAGAGAGCCTGTCGACAACTCACTCACATCTCACACACGCCCTCCGCACCTTCCACATCCGGCCACTCCCCCTACAAACCAAATTTTATGTGAACTCTAAACCAGTGATATCAAATCTCCATATTTTATTGTGTAAATAGTAAGCACCCAAAATTACTTTGTTAACTAATATTTGTGTCTATCTAATAATAAAAAAAGGGGGGGGGGAATTATGGGGGAAAGGGAAAGATAACATGGCAATCATATATATTTTCTTTCATATCATCCTATATATATATTATATATATATTATATATATTTATATATATTATGCAAAGTAAATTATCCAGGGTCCATACTGAACCCTGGCCCTTAACAATGGGGGAGGTATCATCCAATATATATACACATAACCCTTGTTCTTTTATAGCACATTAACCTAGGGTAAGGAGCCCGCATCAGCTACTTGCTGTGCAGTTGTTTCCTTGTTACCCATCGAGACCTTTTCAACATCAGTCCTTAACCACTTAAGGACCGCCGTATTGCCAATGTACATCATCGCAATGGCACAGGCAGGCACAAGCACGTACATGTACGTGTCTGCCTTCCAGCGGGTGGGGGGTCCGATCGGACCCCCTCCCGCTGAATACGGCCGTCTGGTTCGCTGCAGGAGCAATCCGTGATGAGGGGATGGCCGTTGGTTTCTGGCCACCCCCTCTCGATCGCTCCTGGCGAATGAGAAGCTTCCTCCCACTGTGTATTGTATACACAGGCAGGGAGGAAGTGATGTCATTCTCCTCGGGGCGGTCTTTTTGACCAGAATACGAGGAGAAGACAAAGTAAGTGTGCACCAACACTACACAAACACGTAGGCACACACAGGCACACAAACCCCCCCGATCGCCCCCGCCCCCCCCCAGTCACAGTGTCACTGATTGCAGTGATCATTTATTTACTGATCACTGCGTTCAGTGTCAGTTGTTACAGTAAAAACTGTCAGGGCAGTTAGTGTTAGGTCCAGGGTAGCCCCCTACCACCCCCAATAAAGATTTAACCCCCCAGAGCACTTCCGGTTCCGGCGCCGCATGGAGTGACTGCTCTCCTCCTCGGCTCCCGCATCACAGCCCCCAAATCGGCTATTAAATCCCGCTGAGCGGCCGGGCACCTGACGGAACACCCCCCGGAGGCATCCCACACGACCATGGACCGGTTCCTGGAGAAAACCGGAACGCGAGCACACGCGCCGTCCGCGACCGCGGCGCGGCCGCAAATCGAGGCCCCGGCTTCGGCCTACTCGGCCCCCTTCTCTCCACAACGCGCAGCAGACATGGAGGTGAGCTCTGATACTGTGCCTCCCCCCTCTCCACAAGCACTACCAGCTTCACCAGCCCCTCCAACACAGAGTAGCCTCTCCACGCAGCCTGCAGGGGACTCCACCACAGAGCGCATTGCCCAGGCCGTGGCCGCTTTATTATCCCCCATGATAACGGCATCGGTGGAAAAAGCTGTAAATGCTGGCATGCAGCAGCTCAAGGCCCAAATAGGCGAACACCACACCAGATTAAATGATTTGGAACACCGTTTGTCGGACATAGAGGAAGAACTTTACCAGGCCCAAGCCACGGAACGCTCCCAGGACAGAACAAATCAATATGTTCTACAGAAGCTTGATGACTTGGAAAACAGGGCCAGACGGAGCAATCTGCGATTCATAGGGATCCCCGAGTCGCTACAGTCCTCGGAGCTGTCTAACTTCTGCGCGGTGCGCATCCCAGAAGCCCTTGGCCTTCCCGGCCCTTGTACGGTCGAACGCGCACATCGTATGGGTCAACCTGCACCAGAACGCAAGTCACCTAGACCTATCATCGCAAAGTACCTAAACTACTCAGATAAGGCCCTGATCCTGCAGAAGTTTAGGCAAACACGCTCTCTACAAGTGGATGGGATCAAGGTCCTAATCTTTGCCGATTATTCCATCGAGGTCTCCAAAAAAAGAAAGGCATTCCAACAGGTATGCTCGGAACTCTTTAATATGCAACTTAAATTCTCCCTGGCCTTTCCAGCTATTCTTCGCCTAAAGGCCCCAAACGGTGACCAACTATCTTTCCAGGACCCCTCTGAAGCCGAAGCCTTTCTCCGCTCCCTACACCAGGGTGCACACCCTCACACCCCTTCCAAAGCCTCACCGCTCAACCGCGCACTGGACCAGAGGAGCCCCCGGAAGGACTCACCCAAACGCTTCAGGTCTGCTGCCCCGGATACCCGCCATCGGGACGTCCCTCGTTGATGACATTTCGGCCCTCCTGGATCCCTCTCTCCTCACCTTTTAGGTGACCCCCTCACCAGGTCCGTCAACCTGACATATTTTTGTGAGTTTACTATGTTGTTATTTTTCCTTTTTCTGTTATCGCCCAATCTTGCTCGCGATCCAGCCTGTTGATACTTGACTACCTCGGCCTTCAGCGCTGCCCCCATCCAATGGGCACACCTTCAGTGTTAATGGCTACCTATGTTCTATTTGACGCCCTGGCCTAAGTATACCAGGAGTTCCCGCCGCCCCTGATCTCGTTGCTCTTTTTCTTTTTTTATCTTGCGGCCACCTGCCTTATCTTTTTTTTTCCTCTATATAATACCATATTTTTGTTTCCTTTGTTATGATAGTGTACTCTGCTTTTTTTTTTTTTTTTTTTCTTCACCCTTGGGTCCTCATATATGTTCTGTTTTACACTAATGTGGGTTCGTTGCTTTAATACGTATGTTTATTGAACTGTGTCTTACTCCTCCTGGAATCACTGCGTATGTTTACTGCCGCAACATGGCACGCGCCCTCTTTGGCTCTTGGGGTGTACCCGCACCCTTGTTCGATTTTTAGGCCCACTGCCCGGACGCTCGCGTCCTATACCTCTGGGCCGTGCACTGGGGGCTGGCCTACACAGTGACTCCATGCGGAAAAAAGTGAAGTTCTCTCCAGTGTATATGTTTATGTTTTTGTTTATATTTCAGTTTGCCCCACTCCTTTACTGCCCCCTTCCCCCACCTTCCCTCAGTGCCAGTGTCTCCTTCCTGAACATCCTATTTCCCTTGCCCCACATTACTTCCAGGTCCATTTTCTCCCAGCAACAATTTCTTCTGCCTTGCCCACCGGCTGGCGACCATTTTCTAAAGCCTGCCCATTTCTTCTTCTCGATGCCCCTGACATAAGAATAGTCTCATGGAACGTGAAAGGCCTCAGATCACCTAATAAGAGAATGAAAGTACTCCGTCACCTAAAAAGGTTGAAAACAGATATCGCCCTATTACAGGAAACCCACTTGTCCGCCCCAGATTTTCATCGCATGCGGAAACTCTGGGTCGGCAAAGTCATAGGCTCCAACGCTGTTAGTCGCAAAGCGGGTGTTCTCCTATTGATCCACAAGAACCTCCCGTGCGAGGTGCTGTCCACGCACTCAGATTCCCAGGGCAGGCTCCTCTCGCTCCACGCCCGCTTGGGGACTAAGGAACTAGTGATCACGAACGTTTATGCTCCCAACAACCCTACTAAGACTTTTTATAGTGACCTGTCCTCTTGGTTACTCCAGACCTCCCAGACCCCCCATTTAGTCGGCGGTGACTTTAACAACATCTTGAACCATACAGACGACAGGTCCTCCCCCCCACGTCGCAGGGCGACTAGTGCCTCGTCTACTCCCTCCCACTTTGCATCCACCATGGAATCTCTCCGTCTTCGTGACCTATGGCGTCTATCTCACCCAGCAGACAGGGAATATACCTTTTACTCACACCCCCATAACATGTTCTCGAGAATCGATTATTTCTTTGGCTCTGATGATCTTATACCAAATTTGTCTGAAACTGAAGTGCTCGATATTGCTATCTCTGACCATGCCCCAATCTCTGTTAGTCTTGCTAACTTAGATCTCCCACCTCACCCAAGACTGTGGCGCTTCCCCTCATATCTCCATGACAACCCAGACTTTCAACATTTCATGGCAAACTCCTGGCGCGAATACTCGGAAGCGAACTCCCCCCATTCGGACTCCCCCAACCTCTTCTGGGATGCCGGCAAGGCGTTCCTCAGAGGTCAGATCATCTCCTATGCCTCCTCCTTTAAAAGGAACGCACTATCCCGTTACAAACGGGCCAGTACGCGACTACATTTAGCCCAAAGGTCCCTCTCTACAAACGACTCCCTTGTCAATAGAACCGAATGGCAAGCGGCCAAGAATAGTTTCGACACTTGGGCAAACACACTTGAACAAACTAAAAGATCCTAACTAGACGCGACGCTCCACAAGTTTGGTAACAAGGCGGGCAAGCTACTGGCGAGGCTGTGTAAGGGCCCATTTCACCCGACGCACATCACTTCCCTCAGAGACGCTAAGGGTGTTGTACAATCTACCCCACAAGCAATTAACAAGGCGATGTTGAACTACTATACGTCCCTCTACGCCCCAGACCCCATAGATAGTACTGCGGCTCGTTCTTTCCTCGATAATGTATTGTTATCTAAAGTTACCCCTGAACAACTAGAAGCGCTCAATGCCCCCATCTCCCTTGTCGAAGTTTCCTCCACTATTCGTAAATTAACCCCGTCCAAAGCGCCAGGCCCCGACGGGTTTACCAGTGAATTTTATAAAACCCTCTCCTCCATTACAGAACCCACTCTCCTAAAGGTGTACAATGGCATCTGGTCTGGTGGCCCATATCTCCCCTCTGGGAACCAGGCCGTTATCAAACTCTTATCCAAAAAAGGGAAAGACCCGCTTGACCCAGGTTCCTACAGGCCGATCTCCCTTCTCAATCTGGATGTAAAAATCCTATCCAAAATCATAGCCACGAGATTAGCTGCCATTGTACCCTCCCTCATACATCCTGCCCAATCTGGCTTTGTGAGAGGCAGAACTGCCACCTTGAACATACGTAAGGTTATGCTTGCTCTGGAACATGCTAAGAACAATCCGGATGGGGATTTTGCTATTATAACTTTAGACGCGGAAAAGGCCTTCGACAATGTCAGTTTCGAATGGCTCTCTATGACTTTATCTGAAATGGGCTTCTCGGGGCATTTCTGCCATCTCATCAAAGCCATGTACTCATCCCCAGCAGCTAAATTAGTCGCGGCTGGAGTTCTCTCCGATGAATTCCTCCTGCATAAAGGCACTCGTCAGGGCTGCCCACTCTCCCCTCTCCTATTTAACATCGCCCTAGAACCTTTATCCAGATACCTGGCCCAATCGGCTCCTCTCCACGGGATTCGTATTGGTCAACACGACCTGCGCACCTCTCTTTTTGCCGATGATGTGCTCATCTTCTCATCAGACCCCGCTTCTGACATGCCCGTTATTAAAGAGGTCTTTGACGTTTTTAGATCATGCTTAGGGCTACGTATAAATTATAGTAAAAGTGAAATCCTCCCGATAGGGTCCTCTCGCAAACCCCCCTGGACACAACATTCTATCTTTTCAATCGCCAACTCACATATCACCTATCTAGGCATTAAAATTGGAAAATTACCTTCCTCCCTTTACCATCTCAATTACCCCCCCCTGATCACGAAAATCTCTCAAGAAATGGTGAACTGGATGGATCTGCCTCTCTCGCTTCTGGGAAGATGCCACCTGCTAAAAATGGTTAGCTTTGCCAGGCTATTGTACCCACTTCAAACTATTCCTTTGCTCCTTCTCCACAAGGACATAAAAATTCTAGAATCAGCTTTTTCCTCCTTTTTATGGAAGGGAAAACGCCCACGCATAGCCCTAAAAAAGTTGCATCTTCCCAGACGCGAGGGGGGTATCAGCCTACCTAATGTAAGACTGTATAACCTGTCATGCTTGCTACGAACTAGTCTGGACTGGATCTCTCAATCCTCCAGATACTCCAACTACTCCTTGGAAGCTGCTATGGTCTCTCCACTCTCATTGACAGCACTCCTTCACTGCAGGTGGAAGTCAATGCCGTCTTTGCTTCAACACAACCTCCTACTCAGGGACACTGCCATAGCCTGGAGGGAAACCAGAAAATGCCTTAAGCTCCCCCCTTTCATCTCCAGACACCTTCCGATTCAGGGGAACCCTACTTTTTCCCCTGGCCTACTCCACAAACCGTTCCACATCTGGAAAGAGAAGGGCATCATCACTTTTGCTACCATCTGCGATCTTAAATCTGGGCACCCTCTGCCCTTTTCTCTTCTAGCTGAAAGGTTCTCCCTCCCACCAGCTCACGCCTTCCACCACAGGCAATGTGTCAGCTATTTAAAGGATATCTGCAACGATGAACGTAAGCGCTTCCCCCTAACCTTCCTTGGCCGCCTGCTCAAGGACGATACGTATAAAATTTCTGACATCTACACACCGCTACTCCAGCAGGTCACTCCTCATCTGACATCCTCATCAGTCGCCAACTGGGAGAAAGACTTCCCTGACCCAGATATAGTGGATAAAATCCTACATGGACTCAACAAAGTTTACCGCCTAACCCCAAACGAGCTCTGGAGAGAAATGCAACTGAAAATTGCCCACAGGGCCTACCTTCCCTTCATGCCATCCAAATCCGACCAGGACAGCACCAAGTGCCCCCTATGTCTTCAGAACAGGCCCTCGCTGGCCCACCGCTTCTGGTCCTGCTCCTTCATCTCTTCCTTCTGGGACCAGATCCTCTCCTACATCTTTAAAGTCACCTTGCTGAAATTGCCAAAGGACCCCCTTCTTCTCATATTTGGTTACTGGGACCCTCTCCTGCTTCCATGGTCCTCCATCACCAACCGTGTGCCCCTAAGCGGCGCGCCCTCCAAACCCCCCCATGTGGACTGGTCTCTTCTGTGCCTTCTCCTTGCCAGGAAATCCATTCTAAAGAGCTGGACTTCTTCTCTCCCACCCTCCGTCGCCCAGACGCAGAAGGAACTCCTTTCACTCCTCTACAAAGATCGCTACAATACAAACTACAGGGACGAAAAAGCGAAATCTCGTTTTTATGCGAGATGGCTTCCCTTCATATCTGACTCTCTCCCTCCGGTGGACATCCTCAACTTAGACAACTTCACCTTCTTCTATTTTGGCACTAATCTTCCAATCCCGGGGTTGGTTTCCCCCCAATCTACCACCTGTGCCTCGCCCAGCAGCCAACCAACCCCTGGACCATCTCTCTGAAACCCTCCTACCCTAGGGACTCTACCTGTGAACCCCGTATCCCTCTTCCCCCCCTCTCTGTACCTGTTTATTTCTCCTTCATGTATCTGCCTGCATTCCCCTCTTCACCTCCCTCTCCTCTCTTTGTTTTCTATTTCTCTTTCTGTTCTTTTATTTTCTTTTGATACATCCGACCTATTACTCCCGTTCCTACGATCTGTTATATTGTTATTTTTGGGAAATGGTATTCCTGCTGTTCTACATACTTATTACTTTTGCAACTGTCTTTTTTACAAGATCCATCCAGTCGCTGTTAGTACGCCGCTCTATCACACTAAATTCACTACCATCCTCTTGGTTTTATATATTTATGTTTATGGTCTTAGTCTATTACGATAAAGTTGCATTCTGCTCCAATTTTCTTATGCACCTCATCTGCGATGATGGTTCCGAACTCTCGCACTTATTTTCTGTTGCATTTGTATTGTTCTCTTTGTTTATTTCTCAATAAATACTCTTTAAAAAAAAAAAAAAAAAGATTTAACCCCCTGATTGCCCCTAGAGTTAACCCTTTTACCCCCTTTTGCCAGGGTCACTAAGCGATCATTTTTCTGATCGCTACATTAGTGTCGCTAGGTACCTAGTTTTTTTCTTTAGGTTCACCGCCAGGTTTTTATAGCGCTAGGTACCCCAATATACTACCCAATAACGGTTTTAACCCCCTGATTGCCCCTAGTTAACCCTTTCACCCCCTTTTGCCAGTGTCACTAAGCAATCGTTTTTCTGATCGCTGCATTAGTGTCACTAGTGTCGTTAGGTTGCCAGTTAGTTATTTAGGTTCCCCATCAGGTTTTTATATAGCGCCAGGGACCCCCATATACTACCTAATAAAAATTTGAACCCCCCGATTGCTCCTAGTTAACCCTTTCACCAGTGATCGCCGTATAAGTGTTATGGGTGACTCTGGTTAGTTTGCTTTTTATAGCATCAGGGCACCCACCATTTATTACCCAATAAAGGTTTAACCCCCTGATCACCCGGCGGGTGATATCAATTAGGTTTTAGGGTCAGGGTCTGCGTCGCCCCAGGCAGCGCTAGGTTAGTGCCAGTACCGCTAACACCCACATGCAAAGCATAAACCTCCCGTAGTGGTATAGAATCTGAACAGATCAATATATGATCTGATCAGATCTATACTAGCATCCCCAGCAGTTTAGTTCCAAAAAAACGCATTGTTAGCGGGATCAGCCCAGATACCTGCTAGCACCTGCGTTGTGCCCCTCTGCCCAGCCCACTCAAGTGCAGTATCGATCGATCACTGTCACTTACAAAACACTAAACACATAACTGCAGCGATCGCAGAGTCAGGCCTGATCCCTGCGATCGCTAGCAGTTTTTTTGGTAGCATTTTATATTTAAATCCGGAAGGCAGTGCTTGGTTTTCGGGGTCCTGTACGTGGCTAGGCTCCCAAAAAGTCCCCCACATGTGGTATCCCCGTACTCGGGAGAAGCAGCAGAATTTATTTTGGGGTGTAATTTCACTTATGCCCATAGCATGTGTGAGCAATATATCATTTAGTGACAACTTTGTGCAAAAAAAAAAAAAAAATTGTAAAATTCCTGCAACTTGTGGCAAAATATAAAATATTTCATGGACTCAACATGCCTCTCAGTAAATAGCTTGGGGTGTCTACTTTCCAAAATGGGGTCATTTGGGGGGGGTTTTGTGTTATTTTGGCATTTTATGGCCTTCGAAACTGTGATAGGTAGTGAGGAGTGAAATCAAAAATTTGCACCCTTAGAAACCCTGAAGGCAGTGATTGGTTTTCGGGGTGCCGTACGCAGCTAGACTCCCAAAAAGTCCCACATATGTGGTATCCACGTACTCAGGAGAAGCAGCAGAATATATTTTGGGGTGCAATTCCACATATAACTATGGCATACAGGGGCTTAACTAGAAATCACAGGGCCCCATAGCAAAATGTTGTATGGCCCCCCCTCCACCAAAAAAAAAAAAAAAATGAACTAATGCCATTGAACAACAGACTACCACACCCATGTGGCACAGTACCCAGGCAACAGCTTTTATTAATTTTGAACAACAAAGTATGCAGTATACTGTATGCAGCCCCTGAAGGGAACACATTGCAGACCTCCAGGCCTTCTAACCAATTTCTGTTCTGTTATATAAAATTAAATAGTTCAACTCACCATAATGCAAAATCAGTGGGATCCCTGAGCGTGTCACTTGCCATCATCGCCTGCCACCAGATGCAGATTGTAACTTGTCACATGTTGCGGAATGTCACCTACCACATGTTGCGGATTGTCCACTTGCCACATCCCAGATTGTCACTTGCCAAGTCACCTGCCACACATTATGGATTGTCACTTGCCACGTCCTGGATTGTCACTTGCCACACATTATGGATTGTCACTTGCCACGTCACTTGCCACACATGGATTGTCACTTGCCACACATTATGGATTGTCACTTGCCACGTCACTTGCCACACATTATGGATTGTCACTTGCCACGTCCTGGATTGTCACTTGCCACGTCACTTGCCACACATTAAGGATTGTCACTTGTCACATCATCTGCTACACGTTGCGGATTGCCCACTTGCCATGTCGCCTGCCACCAGATGCAGATTGTCACTTGTCACACGTTGCAGAATGTCACCTGCCACATGTTGCGGATTGTCCACTTGCCACGTCCCGGATTGTCACTTGCCACACATTACGGATTGTCACTTGCCATGTCACCTGCCACACATTATGGATTGTCACTTGCACGTCCCGGGTGGTCACTTGCCATGTCACCTGCCACACATTACGGATTGTCACTTGTCACGTCACGGATTTTCACTTGCCACGTCACCTGCCACATGTTATGGATTGTCACTTGCCACATCCAGGTTGTCACTTGCCATGTCACCTGTCACACGTGATGGATTGTCACTTGCCACGTCCTGGGTTGTCACTTGCCACGTCGCCTGCCACACATTATGGATTTTCACTTGCCACGTCACCTGCCACACGTTACGGATTGTCACTTGCTCTGCCACTTTCCTGCTGTGTCACAGAGTCAGGCAGCAGATTATCAGTCAGTTCCTGGCTGCTTGCACAGTGAGAGGGGAACTGCACTGCAGGGATGCAGGGCGGCGAGAGATGATGTCATCTCTATGCTCCCCCGCCCGTCAGCTCCCTGATTGGCCAGCCCACTCTCTCACCAGGGTACCGCCCACTCTCATCCGTCTCCCACTATCACCCGCGGAGCCTCTGACCGCCCGCTCTCACCCGCGGAGCTGCCCGCTCTCACCCGCGGACCGCCCGCGGAGCCGCCCGCTATCTCCCGCGGCGCTTGTCCTCACCGGGCCCCACCACACACCCGCATGTGTTGCTATGGTGGTAGTTCCGCCACTGATGGCATGTGTGAGCAATATATCATTTAGTGACAACTTTTTGTCAACTTTTTTTTTTTTTTTTTTTGTGTCATTATTCAATCACTTGGGACAAAAAAAAAAAATATTCAATGGGCTCAACATGCCTCTCCACAACTTCCTTGGGGTGTCTACTTTCCAAAATGGGGTCATTTGGGGGGGGGGGGGGGTTGTACTGCCCTGCCATTTTAGCACCTCAAGAAATGAGATGCAGTCGTAAATTAAAAGCTGTGTAAATTCCAGAAAATGTACTCTAGTTTTTAGACGCTATAACTTTTGCGCAAACCAATAAATATACGCTTATTGACATTTTTTTTTACTAAAGACATGTGGCTGAATAAATTTTGCCCTAAATGTTTGACTAAAATTGAGTTTATTCGATTTTTCTTATAACAAAAAGTAGAAAATATCATTTTTTCTCAAAATTTTCGGTCTTTTTCCATTTATATCGCAAAAAATAAAAAATAAATCGCAGAGGCAATCAAATAGCATCAAAAGAAAGCTCTATTTGTGGGAAGAAAAGGACGCAAATTTTGTTTGGGTGCAATATTGCATGACCGCGCAATTACCAGTTGAAGCAGTGCAGTGCGAAATTGTAAAAAGACCTCTGGTCCTTAAGCTGTTTATTGGTCCGGGGCTGAAGTGGTTAAAACCTCCTCTTTTAAGCGTCTTTTCTTTATAGGTTGAAGCCAATCCTGCACCTCACACCGATCGGTTTCCAAAAAAGAAAATAGAGCCGGTAAATCCTGTGGAGATGAAAGCACAAAAGAGGCTGATCCCCTTTTAACCGTCAGGGAGATTGGGTACCCCCATTGGTAGGTACCCCCCGAAGACTTTATTTTCTCTACTATTGGCCGCAATTGAGCCCTCCGCTGTAAAGTAGCTTTAAATAAGTCCGGTAGAATACTAATCTTGGCACCTTCATAGACTATCGGGCCTGCATCCCATGCTCTCCGACTAATCCTCTCCCTATGAGCATATCTATGTAAGCACCCGATTACATCCACTGGTCTGGACAGGTCTGTTGCACGTGGGCCTGGAGCTCTGTGGAGTCTGTCAAATTCAATTTCTCCTGGGGCCATATTAACCCCCAGGTTATGGCATATAGAGACCACAGTCCTATGTAGATGATCTTCCTTAATACTTTTGGGGATACCTCTAAATCTAAAGTTATTTCTCCTACTTCGGTCTTCTGCTGCTTCAAATTTTAATTGTACAATGGATGTCTGTGCTATCTGCTCTTTTTCTAGTTTGGAAATCCTTTCCTCAATACTATTGAAAGCTGATATTTCCACATTTACCCTTTCTGTTAAAGCATATACCTCTGACCGTATTGACTGCATTTCCCTTCTGTGTCCCTCCTCCAGTGGGGACACCAGGGCCTCCATTTCTTGGCGTGTTGGGAGAGCCTGCATAATTGTTCTCAGGGCCTCTATTTCTTGATGAGTTGGAAGGGCTTTCATTACAGACCTTAAATCCATACCGCTTGTAGGCTCCTCCAAACTTTCCCGGTATCCTGCCTCTAACCCCAGTTCGGGCCTTACCCTCACCTGATTTATGTCCGACGCTGCGTCTGGTGATAATGGGAGACTCATTCGAGGTGCTGCCATTGGGATCTCGATACCAGTTGTCTCCCTAGTCTCTAGCGTGGACGCCCGAACTGTAGCTGCTCGTGTATGCGGAAAGAAACCTTTAATTTCCTGTTGGACTGATTCCTTTTGGACAGTTTTTTCCTCTCTCCTCCTCCTTGTGCTGTGCATCCCCCTTGAGCAGGCAAATTCCCGTGTTTAGAAATCAATAATGAGGGGAGTGAAAAAACAAAACAAAACACCAGTACCCTGTATTTCAATATTAGCCCTGTGTGTAAGATGATATAAATACAGTACTCTCCAACAGTTTTTCTTTCTCTTTTTCATCCCTTTAACAGAGGCTCACCGTAGGCTTCTTTAACAGTCTTCACTCAGTCTTAATTCATTATATACAATAGTATAGGTTCAGGTTCAGCACTTCTCCAACACTCTAACATAGGCTCACCTCTTCATATATTTCCACATGCTCCTTACAATTATGTACCAGTTCTATGCCTCCAGACCTGTAAATTCCGTCAATCAACTTACTTTTCCAGAGATTTCAGAGTTTTCCCAGGGCTCTCAGGCTCTCAAAGCTCCTGTCGTTTCAGTAGACGTAGAGTAGGGAGGGATGGCTGGATCTATGCAGAGATATGAAGCACTGGATGCACTAGCAGCTTCTGTCACACGCAGGGCTAGCTTCTTACTAGCTCCTTACGCTGACATTCACATCCACCTCCGCCTCTTCTCTCTCTCACCGCTGTTCCTCTGTCTCCTTTACTGCTCTATTCCCTCCTCCACCCCACCGCCGAGCCATACATCCACCCTCCGCTCCGCTCCTCTCCGAGTGGATCGATTCCCAGCAGGAGGGGAAGGCAGCACAGCACAACACAGGTCTCGGACTCAATGAAATCTCGGCGGCGCAGCGATACAGCAGGAGTGCTCAGCGGGAACACTTGCGAGGACCACAACTTCTCTCTCTCTCTCTCTCAACAGGTCAGCAGGACAGCAGGTCAGCGTTCATCGCAAACCACGGGCTGCCGTCAGCTTCTCGAGCGGGACCCTGAAGGGAAGACTCAGCGCACACCTCACGCCGCCATCCGCTAAGCCACGCCCCCCGGATGCTTGTGTCACATGGTCCGATTGGCTCACCTATTGTATGTTTTAACAACACCTACAGTAAATCTATCATATCCCCCACTAATATCATGTATGCTATCCTGAACATACTGCCAGCTGTCATATCCTCCACACTCCTCTCCTGTATATACCACTCACTGCCATATCCTTTGCACTTCACTCCCGCACATCCTGGTCACTCCTCTCCTGCACATACCACCCCCATCATACCAACCATACTTCTCTCCTGCACATACTGTCCCCATCATACCCCTCACATTCCTCTGCTGTACCTACCACTCCCATCATACCCTCCACACTCCTCTCCTGCACATACCGCCCTCATCATACCAACCATACCTCTCTCCTGCACATACCACCCCCATCATACCAACCATACTTCTCTCCTGCACATACTGCCCCCATCATACCAACCATACTTCTCTCCTGCACATACTGCCCCCATCATACCCTCCACACTCCTCTCCTGCACATACTGCCCCTATCATACCCTCCACACTCCTCTCCTGCACATACTGCCCCATCATACCTGCCACACCCCTCTCCTGCACATACTGCCCCCTTCATACCTCTCACACACATCTCCTGTACCTACCACCCCCATCATACCCTCCACACTCCTCTCCTTAATGTACCGCCGACATCCTACCCTCCACACTCCTCCACTGCATATACCGCCACCATCATATCCTCCACACTCCTCCCCTGCATATAACGCCCACATCCTACCCTCCACACTCCTCCACTGCATATACCGCCACCATCATATCCTCCACACTCCTCTCCTGCACATACTGCCCCCATCATACCCCTCACACTCCTCTGCTGTACCTACCACTCCCATCATACCCTCCACACTCCTCTCCTGCACATACTGCCCCCATCATACCCTCTACACTCCTCTCCTGCACATACCACCCCCATCATACCCTCCACACTCCTCTCCTGGATATACCACCCCCATCATACCCTCCACACTCCTCTCCTGCACATACAGCCCCCATCATACCCTCCACACCCCTCTCCTTAACGTACCGCCCCCATCATACCCTCCACACTCCTCTCCTGCATATACCACCCCCATCCTACCCTCCACACTCCTCCCCTGCATATACCGACACCATAAGCCCCTCACACTCCTTTCCTGTACATACCACCCCATCATACCCTTCATACTCCTCTCCTGCACATTCTGCCCCCAACATACCCTCCACACTTCTCTCCTGCACATACTGCCCCCATCATACCTTTCACACTCCTCTCTGTACATACTACACCCATCATTCCCTGCACACTCCTCTCCTGGATATACCGCCCCCATATACCCTCCACACTCCTCCCCTGCATATACCGCCACCATCATATCCTCCACATTCCTCTCCTGCATAAACCCTTGTCAATCCCAATGCACTGCACTCCCATCACTAAGACCCCTTTCACATTGGGGCCCTTTTCAAGCATTTTGGTTGCTAAAACTGGCACATGTAAAGCGCCTGAAAAGCGCTCCTCAAGCCACCCTAGTGTGAAACCCGAGTGCTGCCACGCTGGGGCAGTGCGCTTGTGAAAAAAAAGTCCTGCAAGCAGCATCTTTAGGGCAGTCTGGGAGCAGTGTATACCTGTATACCTCCACTGTGCAGCTTGTTGTGCACAGAGTAGCCCCGATCATCGACTTTTGAGGTCCCTCGGCAGCTCTTGCGACTCCTCCTCTTATCAGATAACCACCTGGGAGAAGCTCTCTCCCAGGGGGGTTACCTTGTGGGTGCGCTCCCGAGTCTAGCATTTGTGTCCATAGACACGTGTGCAGGACTCGCCCCCCCCCCCCCCCCGCGTCATTCGATTTGATTGAAAGCAGCTGGAGACAATGGCTGTGCTGCTATCAATCTATCCAATCAAAAGCCAGGACCCCATGCAGAGAGGGACAGTGTGTCTTCGCTGAGTGAATGAAGGGGCTCAGGTAAGTAAAATGGGGGGGCTGGGGGGCCGGTCACTGGCAGAAGTTTTTTCACCTTAATGCATTGGATGAGGGTTTACATCCGCTTTAAGGAATCCCTTGGTAGACAATGGCATTTCAAACAGAATATCATCCGCCAAAGGCATCCTTTCCTTTGTTTTTCACTTGCAATTATCTTTTATATTGGTTGAGCTGGAGGAAACACCGACCCATCTAATCTAATGGTGAAGCCACCCCTCGCTGTAATGCACTAAAAAAAAATGAATCTCCTGCAATGCAGAGTGTTAGCATTTGAGGAATTTTTGAGTCGGGACCATCATTTAGGTGGGAGGTGAAATCTAGACAAAGCTAGGAATGACTGGATTGAAAACTGGAGCTTGTTTAAACAAACTACACTATTATCAGGAACAAGGAAACTAAAAAGGCTTAAATTCGCAAACTAAAAATCTTGTTCTTCACAAAGAGGTCTTCCACTCTGCTGGGATGGGGACCTTGATTGCACTCATCCTCCTAGCCACAGGTAAGTAGCTCACCTTAACATCTGCACTGACCTAAATCCTCACAACAGAGGGCTACCCAACAAAAGGATAAACAACGTACATTGTAAATTGGGACCGCAATGAGCTGCCCGTTATCATAACTAGGAACTCTTCGTCTAAACTTTCTTTGCTGACTTGAGGATTCCTGGGATCATTCTAACTAGGGAGGAGTGGAGTGATTTTAGATACAATCATTTTGCTGAGAATTTACTGATTCTGATGTTGGTGACATTTTGTTGAAGTGGGTAAGAATTGCTATAAAATAAGATAATCTAATTTTACTTTTTTTTTTTTTTTTTAGAAGAGCTGAAAATTTCCCAGATCATTGTAGCTTGAGATGAACAGAGTGATTTTAGTTTGAGGTTACACATCATAGACGTCTAGCTTTCATCGCCTCACCTATATAGCCTCAGTCTGTAGAATTGGTGTTAATAGTTTGACACTTGTGTGGGTTTAGAAAAAAAAAACGTAAAGAAAACAGACAAAAACACACAGTGGTTGGGAGAACTATTCATGGTTGAGAAGTTGATTGGAACTTCAAGTGGTAATATAATGAGAAACAAGAAACATTCTGCTTACATCTCTTGAGGTTTCAAAAAAGGACGTCTATTGTCTTTAAAGTGATTGTTAAGGATGTTTTTACATCCCATCCTTACATCCAACTTAGAAACATCTCTATAACAAAATCAATGCCTAAACACTTTTTAACTTAATGAAATGCATTGAGGTAAAACATATTTAGGCTTTAGAACCACTTGTTAAGAATACTGTATCTTGAATGTCTTGTGGAGAATACTGTATCTTGAATGTCTTGTGGAGAATACTATATGTTGAATATCTTGTGGTGAATACTGTATCTTGAATGTCTTGTGGAGAATACTGTATCTATATCTTGAATGTCTTGTGGAGGATACTATATGTTGAATGTCTTGTGGTGAATACTATATGTTGAATGTCTTGTGGAGAATACTATATGTTGAATGTCTTGTGGAGAATACTATATGTTGAATGTCTTGTGGAGAATACTGTATCTTGAAGGTCTTATGGAGAATACTATATCTTGAATGTCTTGTGGAGGATACTATATGTTGAATGTCTTGTGGAGAATACTGTATGTTGAATGTCTTGTGGAGAATACTGTATCTTGAAGGTCTTATGGAGAATACTGTATCTTGAATGTCTTGTGGAGGATACTGTATCTTGAATGTCTTGTGAATACTATATCTTGAATGTCTTGTGGAGAATACTATATGTTGAATGTCTTGTGGTGAATACTGTATCTTGAATGTCTTGTGGAGAATACCGTATCTTGAATGTCTTGTGGAGAATACCGTATCTTGAATGTCTTGTGGTGAATACTGTATGTTGAATGTCTTGTGGAAAATACTGTATCTCTGTCTCTAAGCAGACCATTTCTTAACTTCTGTTCACTTTCATCCTTAAGAGGAAGCCTAGCCTGTGTTCCTTACATGGGGTACATTTGGTTGTATATATGTGGTAAAGAAAGCACATACATTTTTTTTTAAAAAAGATCGTATTTACCAAGGTTTTCAGGGATATGAAATAATTTATTCAATAATTAAATATGAACCCTCAACTCCCTGAAAACCTTTGAGATGACTCTTCCTTGGGCGCCTCTGCTGTCTTTTTTTTCAGTGCACTTTCTCTTAGGGCTAGTTTTCACTTTGCTTCAAAACAAGGCATTGGATACGCTTTGTTAAAGCTCTCTGAATGGCAATCGAAGCCCCTGTCACTAAATATAATGGTTATCTTACAGTCCTGTTTACACCTTGCTTTTGCTTGGTGCTTCGGAGAGGCATTGATGAAGCTTTGGTGGGGCTTTGATGATCATGAGGCTTCAGTGAGGCTTTGATGAGGCTTTGATGAGGCTTCGGTGGGGCTTTGATGATCATGAGGCTTCAGTGGGGCTTTGATGAAGCTTTGGTGGGGCTTTGATAGGGCTTCAGTGAGGCTTCGGTGGGGCTTCAAGCGAGCTTTGCCATAGACTTCTATGGAAACTTATAAGACGCTTTGAAGCACCACTAAGGCTACATGGGGTGTAGTTTTTGAAGCGAAGTTGAAGCAAAGCAAGGTGTAAACAGGACTGTAAGCTAACCATTTTATTTAGTGAAAGGAGCTTCAACTAGCCTCCAGAGAACTGCAACAAAGCATGTCCAAAGCCTTGTTTTGAAGCAAGTGTAAACTAGCCGTTAATGTGTGTTGAAGACGAAGGAAGTGTAAAGGAGCCCTTACAATAATTTGTTACTGTCATGGGACATTTGAGTGTTTCAAAGAAAACTGACTATCTATGGTCTGGGATAAGTGGTGATAGCTAGGATACATTATAAGTGGAATTTATGGACTTACTCCCATCAAGGTACCCTCATCCCCATAATTAGTTACAAATCTAGGTACGGTAAACAGGACTTTTAAAAGTACCAAAAAATGTCTCAATTCATATTATTCATAAAATTCAGTGTTTTATTCATGCATTATATCAAAGAATGCATATTATGAGGCATATGACCTTTGGTAAAACTTCCTTCTCATATATCCTTCAATGCCATGTTGTAATATAAATAGAAAATATGTATCTGCACTGTGCAGAGCGGGGTAGCTGACACAGAAAGTAAAGTACCAAATGTAGCAGCGGCTCCTGAAGAGCACGCGCTATGCGTTTTTCAAAGTTAAGGTTATGCCTAAACTGCAGTTTGGTTTGGGGACAATTGTCTACATTTTGACTTCAGCATCAGTCTGACTGGACTATGGAATGTTCAGTCTGGCCACAGGGGACACTGTCTCTACTGGCAGGCATGGAACTATGGTCTGATTAGGTGCTTAAGTTACTCTCTCTCGGAGCCCATCCAGTGGGAGTGGCGCTCTTGCTGTGCTTTCTGGAAGAGGGTATTTAAGATGCGGACGTCACGTGGTACGGGGTTCTGGTCCACAATGATGTACTGACTTCATGGTCCCTGTTCTCCTGACCAGCCCCCAGGAACGCTATGGCCTGGGGTGCGGATTCACCCGATCTTTATGTCTTGGGACTGGCTAGCCCGAGGCAAGGAAACTAAAAGGAGGATTCTGAGGTGGTTGGGTGCCGTCTCTGGATTGGGAGAGACCCAGTAACTTCAAGCATTCCAGGGGAGGACTCTTCAGAAGAAGACCACTTACGGGTTGGTTTCTTAGTAAGAGCCTGGAAGGGCTGAAGTACCCAAGAGAATCCGGTCTTGTGGATATCGCCAAGCTGGCTGAAAGATCCAGGTATCCTACGAGTGTTCTGTGGCAGAGACTTGTTCTTGAGTTAAGCACCTTGTTGGCTGCTAGGCTTTGTGAAAGAGGGACTGTTCAACATGAGTGATCATCCAGTTGCAAAGTAAGCAAGTTCAACATTTTGACTTTGGCATTGAGAGTACCTGAACTTTCCAACATTCAAGGGAAGAGAAAAAAAAAAAAAAAGAAGAAAGGAAAAAAAAGGGAAAAAAAAAAAAAGAGGAGAAAAAAAAAAAGAAAAAAAAAAGAGAAAAAAGACTAACAGAGAAAAAGAGAGAGAGAAAGAGAGAGAGAGAAAGAAAGAGAGAAAGAGAGAGAGAGAAAGAGAGAGAATATAGCTATATAAGTATGTAGCTCCAAAAGTAAATAAATAAACAGCAATAAAAGGTGAATACTTTGTTATAAATGGAAAGCACATTGAAGTGAAGTCCAAACTTAAATGAAAATCAACAATAAAATGAAAAATAAAGATTTAAATGTACAATCCCATGATACAAAATAATTATATATATATATATATATATATATATATATATATATATATATATATATATATATATATATATATATATATATATATAACGTATAGGTGAAAGCACCATATCAAGTGCAAAGATTTGAAAAAAAAAAATTGGGTGGTGACTTGAAAAGGTGAAGAGGTGATCCATTACACTTGAGGGGTGCACTTAAGGATCGCCCTGCCGCAGTAAAAGTACACTGGGTGGTCCTTAAGCGGTATGAAGTGTGTACATATACAGCGGACACTACAATGGTAGATAGGTGATTTGATTGTTAGAAAAAGGAGTAATTGAAACCCTTTTGCTCCCAGAGCCATTTTTCGTGTTTTTGCACATGTTTAAAAAACGGAAAATTGTATACTCACCTTTCCGTAATTTTCCTTTCCTGACGCATCCCATGGCAGCACACACAGTGGGTTGTGACTCCGCCTCCACAACCTGATAGGACTGGTTAGCTATAAGATTTGAAGAGGAGTCCACCGTTGCATTCTCAGTAACTATCACCTTAGAGGGGTGGGATCCTGTGTGCTGCCATGGGATGCGTCAGGAAAGGAAAATTACGGAAAGGTGAGTATACAATTTTCCATTTTCCTGACGCATCATGGCAGCACACACAGTGGGAAATAACTCGCTAAATGGGAGGGTGCCTTTCAGAAGTTTTTATTTACTCAAGTACAAGGTATGGATGAATTTGATTGAATAATTGATCTCCCGAACTCAACCGTAGTTAGTTGAGTCGGGTCTATTCTGTAGTGCGACATGAATGTGGTTTTTGACGCCCAAGTTGCTGCCTTGCATATAGTCTCTGATGATACTCTACAGTACGCTGCCCATGAGGCCATCATCGCCCTCGTTGAATGCGCTTTCAGGTTTTCCGGTATTGAAAGATGTTGAACTAGATATGCTTTCTTGATAATTTTAATTAACCATGAAGCTAGTGTCCTTGAAGAAGCCGCTTGACCTTTTTTGGCGCCATGCGGAATGACCAGGAGGTTTTCTGACTTTCTAAATGGAGCCGTGACTTCCAGATAGGTAGAGATTGCAGACTTCACGTCCAGAGGATGCGGATTTCCGTCTGTGTTGAGAAAAACAGGAAGATTGATCTCCGGATTGAAGTGGAAGCTAGATGCTACCTTCGGCACAAACCGGTCCGAAGGTTTGAGTACGACCCTGTCTGGGTAAAAAAACTAGGTTTGCTTCTTTGATTAACAGAGCTTGCAGCTCGGAGACCCTCTTGGCCGGTGTGATTGCAACTAGAAATGATAGTTTTAGTGTCAAGTCCCATAGGGATATTGATCCCGCCGGTGTGAAAGGTTCTTTTATTAAAGCTTCCAGAACGATCGATAGATCCCAGGTCGGAAAAGTTGGTTTTCTGGGAGGCCTTATTTTTAGGCATTCCTTCTGAAACTGAATGATGAGGGGATTTAAAGCCTATTTGATTCCTGTCATTGCAGGTATGGCAGAGACGTGAACTTTTAAGGTGTTTGGCCTTAATCCTTTCTCTAGGCCTAGTTGTAGGAATTCTAACATCTGAGAGACTGATGGAGAAGGAAGGGTTCCAGGACTGCTGTTGGGCTATTGCGGAAAATTCTCCCCAAATCTTATTGTATATGTTGTTTGTCGATTTCTTCCTTGCTTGTTGTAAGGTAGATACTACTCTTAATGAACAACCCTGTTCTAGCAACCTTTCCCTTTCAGTTTCCAAGCTGTCAGGTGTAATCGCTCTGGTGACGGGTGTAGGAATTGCCCTTGCGAGAGCAGGTCTGGGAACAGCGGAAGTGGGAGAGGCTCCTCTGTGTTCAATTGCAGGATGGTCGGAAACCACGGTTTTCTGGACTCGAAGGGCAACACTGATATTACTGTGGAAGACAAACTCCTCAGTCTGGCCAGAAATCTGGCTAAACCGGGGCACCGGAGGGAATATGTAACCTAGGCGAAATACCCAATGATGGTGAAGACAGTCGATCTCCGTTGCTGGATAGGCTGTCCTTGCTAAGAAGCGAGTGCATTTGCGGTTCGCTGGGGTTGCTGCCAGATCTATATCGGGAACGCCCCATTTGCGTGTCAGAAAAGTAAAGGCCTTGTGACTGAAAGACCACTCGTTGTTTGATATAAACATTCGACTT